>NW_006263844.1:50287-59786 GCF_000469605.1 Apis dorsata | reverse complement strand
CTCTCTCTCCCTTTCCTTTTCCATTCCGAACATTTAGAACCACAGAAGATCCACCTGTCCCTTACTTACTTAAGCCTCGATGCGAGTTGCGAGAAAATTCAAGCGAACAAGGCGTTGTTCGAAGATTAGAGAGGATTATGCGAACGGAAATTTTGGATTTGTGAAAATTAATGATAAATGAACGGATCGAGCGAGCGAGCGGAAGAATAATATATTCGAGAAGAAGATGAAATTCGATGGAAACGGAACATTTTTGGCGTAGACGAGACGTCGAAGTTGGCCGTCGGAAAGAATTTCGAGCGATTTTTCCTAAAATACTAAAATTCGAACGGTAATACTCCTCCATCGAGGTTCGAGGAGAGTTGAAAAGCGAGGGGAGGGAGGGGGGGAGGGGAAGAAAAAAAAAAGAAAAGAACGCTACTCACTCCCCGACTCGTTCGCCGTTCCAGCACCGTTTGTCCGGATACTCCTCGCAGATCGTGTCGGCCAGGGTGCCGTAGAAGGTGCGAGACCTGACCACGCTGGCCAGGAAATTGCCGAGCTGCACGTGCAACTGGGATGGCAAGGTCCGGCTGGGCGCAGCGGCAGCTGCGTGCGTCTCGATCCCGCTCGACGACGATTTCCCCGTTCCAGCTGCATCCGCGACGCTCCTCTCGCTCGACGAAGACGACGGCTCCAGCTCCGAGCGGCCGCATACCTTCCTCACCTGAAACGTGATCGTCGCTACGTCTTTATCCTCTCCACCAATCCGTCCCCGCGATTCGAGTTCCGTCACTATTATATATTTTGTCCTCCGTGTCAATGTTACCTTCAACAATATCGCGAATAAAACGCGGTAAAAACTGTAAACATTAGGCGAGAAACTGTTATTACATTAACGCGAATGGAATTATTCGAAGAAGGTGGAACGAAGAACGTGGCGCGGTCAACTGTGAAACGGTGATCAAAAGCGTATAATTATAAACATTTTAAATTTTTGTTTTAAAATCATCAACGTATTGTGATAAAATATTGTATTGTCATAATGGATCAGTTGATTTCCGTTGTTAATCAATAAAGGATCTATCAGGAGAAGCAGCAAACTTCGTTGAAACGCAACGGGTTAAATCCTCGAGGAAGCAAAGAGACGAGTAGAAAAGAAAAACGAGGTTGTAACAATTTTATTGTGAAAAGAAATGAGGAAAGAGAGAGAGAGAGAGAGAGAGAGAGAGAGAGAGAGAGACGGAGAAGGTTTGTACGCCCACGCGTGGCGGCGTCTTAATTACGAGGCCGAGCTTGTCGGATGGTTTTACGATTATGCCGGTTCGAGAAGCTCGAGAACCGCTTACTTCCTTTTATAGCCGGCGTTAAAAAGTAATTAGGACGGGAGTGTTGCGGGGGAGGCGAGTGTGGAGGGGGGAGGCGTGTCGGCAGATACGAACGATAACCTTAATGACGATCGTGTATGCAAACGTTTTCTTGCGCAACTCACGCTTTGCGCTTCGAGATAAACGCGCGACACACACAACGGCCGCGTGGAAATTGCCGGCCCGATAATTCCTTTTCCGTCCCCCAACGGGCGAAATTTCGGGAAATAAGGGAACTCCGCGAACGTGTAAAAATTCGGCGGCAATTTTTCATCGTTCGGAGGGATCGGGGATGGGAGAAGTTAATTGCGGAAGGAGACGCGAAATTCGAGACGGAAAAGCTGACGGTTCGTTTTCGAGCGTTCCATTCTATTTCCATCACGGTAATTTTTCAAACCTGAACGCGGTTGCTTTTAAAAAAATTGGAATAGAAAAATGGAAATCCGGAGAATTAATTCGATCGAAAGGATAAAATAGAGAAAAGGATATATATATATTTTTATTATACTTTTATGTTAATTATAATTTGTAACTCGAGGATGACATAAACTTTCGTTTTCTATTCTTTCGTATATCTGTTTCCTTCCGGATCTTTCATCTTCTTCAACAATTTCTACGCAACGCGTTCAATCGTATAAACGAAAGCAGCGAAGTTTTTTTATCTTTGAATCGTCGAACTTTCGATTCGCCTCTAGATATATTTTCGCAGTGGAGGAAGAAAGGAGGCAACTGTGTTCGTCACCCTTGACCCGGAATATAAATGGTAATCGTGCGCTCCGCTTATGCGCCGCGATTCAAATGAACGAGATTAGAAGATTGGAGGATTATCTCTTGATAAGCACGCATACCGAGGTAATAACGCAAGATAATGGGCCGCGTGGTCGCAGAACGACATCTCTGGCACGAAGAGCGACGCGTGGGAGAAGAATCGTCTGTTGCTGGCGAATAGATAGATCTTTATTAAATCTATCCGCGAAGAAAAATGGATTAAATGTAAGAACATCGTTTCTTCATAAGCATTATCAAGATTATTTCCACGTGGAAATTGTATGATAATTATACCATTAAAACTCTTATGCGTTAAAATTTTAAATTCTGTTTTTAAACATGTTTACAGATAAGACAAAATACGCGTATATAGACAGAGAACTAATTCAATAGTTGAGAAATATTCTGTAAATTTTTTAAGAAGCATTTAAATTTCAATTTTGTAATGGATATAACATCTCGAAACATCTGTTTTAATTTAAATAAATTATCGATAAGTTTTTTATTTTTTCTTTTTAAATTAAATTTAAAGTTAAATAATTACTTCGTATTAGAAATTCATATATGCGATGTAATGATTTTTTTACATGTTCCACATCGTTCCATAAGAATGAAGTAGAAACTTTCTATTTTTATGTTATATATAATTTTTAATGAAATAACAAATTATAATAAAAAGCAATATAATAATTTTGTCCAGCTCCTATTCGAATCGCTACTGCCACGAAATCGGAACTTTCTTGTTACGTAATCGCCGACGTGAGAATAAAAATACGTACGACCAAATCCTGCTTACGTGATATCCCCTCTTTCTTCGTATAATATAGAATACGACCGAAAACTTGTAAAAAAATAAACAAAAAAATATGGAATTATGAAAAGTTAAAGTCACATAATAATCTCCTATCGATAATTCGTTCGTATTACAATTACAAATTAATTCAAATTTTTCTCAAAAAAGGAAGCCTCCGACAAGAGGAATCATCCGTTTGCACTTGAAACTTTAGGCCTCATTCTGTGCATTGAGGGTGGTCAGGATCGATAGGGTGGATCGATGTTACCGCGAAATCGCGCTGACGAACAGAGGAGTATCGATGTCGGCCGATAACGAGACGATGAACCGATCCCCCATTAACCGCGATACCGAAATCTTACCGTTCGACGGTAACGCGATATTTCTTACGTGTTGCGCGGCTGATTCGTTACCCACCTCTTCCTCGCTTCCTTCCTCCTCCCGCCATCTCATCCCCTTGTTCTGTCTCGAGCCGGCGACCGCAGGTGAGTCATGGGTAAACGGTAATCGAAGTTGGTGTGAATTCGACTCCAACCGAGTCGAGGAGGTTCCAGGAAAACGAGATTTCGACGAAACGAGATATACAATCGGTTGGAAACGTTCTCGTTCCGATGTTTTGATCAAATTTTTGATAATTCGATTAAAGTCGTTAATAAACCAATTTCGAAAAATGATTATTTATTAAATACTTGAATGTGAATTAAATTTATAAAAATTGAATCGGTTATTCACCGCTATGCTAACAATTAGCCAAGCGATAAAAACGTGGAGAAAGATATAAATGGTACGAAGAACGTGAAAAGCTGAATAAAGGATATATATATATGTATATACATATTCAATATTGAACGAAGGCTTTATGGGTTGTATAGAATCGAGGGAGACGAATACTCCGCGGATGTAGAAACATTCCACGTTGAATGGAAAGAAGAACCTTTTTCCAACGATCGAGGGTCAAATGCATTTGAATATTGCCTAGCTGAAAGTATACAGGAAAGAGAAGGAGAATCGAAGAGTCGCGAATCGCGAGACAGAACACGAAGAAGACACGAAGGAATGCGGATCTGATTGATAATTTGAATGGAAACGCTTATTTTCACAAATTCAATCGATGATTAACGTACAGATTAATTACGATTCCTAACAATAATTTAATTTATAAATGTAATTTCGTATTCGACTAAACGAATAAGCTAAACACTATAGATAGTTTCGGAAATATTTCAGTCTTAGATGATTATCCTAACTTCACAATAATTTTTACAATTTTAAATATTCGAATTATAGTTCTTCCATTATATAGTGTGTAGCGTCAGAATTATCAACAAAACGTTTGAAGAACTTCTCTTGTTTCTCTGCCGTTCTACTAGACTTTTTTCAGCAGTGAATATTATTGTTCATTGGTGGAAAGAAGTCTCGCGTGCTGATTGGTTAACGAGAAAGGAAACGCCTATTTTCACACGTATTTTTGTTTCTACCGTGGTGTTCGTCGTCACATATACCAATTCAGAATAACGATTTCTATCTAAACCTCGATGCGTAGCGTAGGTATAGAATCCAGAAAATTTTAACGTATCGATATAATACAAAAATTTATTTATTTCTCATCAATAAACTAATTATAATTCGTAACGATAATTTAATTTATTTATAAGTATAATTTCGTATTCGAATATACGAATAAGCTAGACAATTCTATAGCTTCGAAAATATTTTTAATTTCTAATCTTGGATTAACTTAATTTTACGATAATGAAAATAATTTTTAGTTTTGAATAATCAAATTATACCTCTTCTACAACTATCTAACGTAAGGTGTCAGGATTGTCAATCAGTAAACAATATCTTTAATTATTAGAATTTTGTATCTTTCTTTCTAAGAGATTCGAAGCGATTTTCGCGAAAATGAGTGTGGAACGAACCTAAGTGTTGGAATATTGTATCCTGGCGAGAGGGGACGATTGTAATTTTTCAATTCCTCCGACGTGAAATATATCTCAAGTTTCCTTTCCTCTCCGCCTCGAAATATACGAGGATCGTTACTTCGTACAACTAGAATCTCACCTAGTCTAGAGGGCGCGATTCATCACGAGATTCATCCTTTTCATTGGTGGAAAATAATAATTGCGGAAAATATACACACGAATGCTCGAAAATTTTCTTCGAGTTATTACTGCGATGAACTGAGGGACTATAGACGATTATCAAATTTCGAATAATTTTCACTTTTTTCCCCTTCTCGGTTCAAGGTTATTCGCCTCTCTCTACAAAAGTTCGCGTTGTAATCACGTAACGAGTTTAGTTCAGAGACGAGGCCAACTTTTATTCCCAATTTTTTATTTCCCCCCTTTGAAAAAAAAGCGAGAATTATCTGACAATTAAATTTAATACCACGATATTTCGAAAATTATTATTGAAATCGATCGATTAATTATCGAAAAATTATCCCTTTTGTTCCCTGGAAAACGTATTCGAAAAATTCCCTCCCTACAAGTGGAATTCGAAAGATTCGTAGCGTTGTGACAGGCATTGAGAAAAACTGGTGCAAAGAGTGGAAGGCGTGTCCTCAAATACCGATGAATAAACGCATACCGCTCTACCTGCCAGACAATATCGTGCGTCGTTCACACACACGACACGACATGTCTCCTGTCCAGACAATTCGAATTGTATAATAATTTGAAAGAAAAAAAAAAAAAAAAAGGATAATAAATGATGCAACACGTACAATTGTTCTCTATGTATACACGTGTCAATTCTTCTTCGACTAATTTCATTTTTGTTTGATTATAACAATTTCGGTGTTTGCACAGTTTTTTCTCAAAATTAGTCGAGTTGACTTATGGAAATTAACAATAAGAGGATAAACGAGTATTCGATATATTATTGGATTCATAGCGGTTTCAAATTCTTGGATATATCGATCCAATATTGGACAAACGAAAAATTGATTTACAAATCCGATAAATACGCATCGATTCGCTTTGGGATGATATCGATAATTTTCGAGACTGGAGAAAATTTCGTCAAGATGTACGAGAGATAATTAAATTAAAATTCAAATGTTTCGAATGTGATCCAACAACCCCCGTGAAATAAAAATTCGAAGAGGGGAAAATGCAAAGGCGACACGAGGGAAGCTCGCGTGGACTGCTCGAATTCCTCGAGTGAACTGGATTAAAGCTGGAATTTGAGGGATCCTCATCGCGGCATACCGGCCGTTTATTAAACGATACACCGTGTTTCACCTTCTTGGACGCGTCGAGGAACGCGAGTGAAGAGACGAGTCTATTTCACGAGACGAGTTTTCCATTACCACGATTCGTTTCGAGACGAGAGAATCGCTTCTTACACGTCGTACGCGGATGCAGCGTCGAAATATTAAATTTTCATATGCCGCTTTTAAAATAGTTTCGATTTCTTTTTTTTCTCTCGCGAAAATACGTGCACCGATTCAGAAAAGATAGGGATAGTTATATATTTGCCACGTAGTATAATCGTATTCGCGATATGGCCTTAGAAGGGAAGAGCAACAAGTTAGGTTAAGGTCGAGAAAGAAAAGTTGTCATCGTCCTCTCGAATATTTATAACATTATCTTGAACAATCGAAAGTATCGATTCTCGAGTGAAATAAAGCGATGCGAATAATTTTCGTGACCAAGAAAATGTTAGATCGAGCCCTTTAACGCGTTGAAAAACATAGGTGACGTTTAATCGTTTCCCATTCCCTCCGAAGGTTCGAGCTAATTCTGTTATCGGGACCGAGTTTTGTCCGCGTATCGTAATGGAATGTAAATGTAACGCAGTAAAACTCGAGGTTTAGATACAGTCCTCGGGCTGCACACGAAGCTAATGTCGTTGTTGCCCCGTTTCCTCCAATCCCACTTTAAGCCTATTTTATTTTCACGGCCCGACGTGGGAGCCAGTCTCGGAATAACGCACGGAAACCTAGGACTAATTCGGTTTTCGTACGCGAGATCTTCGTCAGATGCGAGAGATTAAATGAACGAAAATCGAAAATAGATTTTTCTCTGTTCGCGAATAATTTCGAAAATAATCGTTGAAAATAAGTTATTAAAACGATACATAGAACGCGGAAAGCACATACTATGCATAATTCATAAATAACCCTATTACCAATCGTATGGAAATTTAAATATCGTATCATGTCGATAACTCGTTAAAGCGAACAATGTGAATGGAATATTATATGAAGAAGAATACATGGGAAAAATGATTGTCATTAAAGCGGTCGCGAAATGACGATTGTTTGTTCTCTCGATACGGAGAATATATTCGTTTCATTCATGAGTTTGGAAAGATTATAATTAACCGGAGAGTCAAATTTATTAAGATGACGAGGGATAACGCGGAGGCGGCAGTGTTGGCTCGTCCGTCTTCGACGCGTGATTAATCCGTGTGGAAAGAGCTTTGCGTGGAAATGGATGAACCGTAAACGAGTTAATCTGGAACGAATTTCGTTCAAAGGCGAGTTTCAAATTCTCCTCTTTCTCTCTCTCCTCCGTTATAATAAACCTCATATTTAGTAATTAGTCTCGATTAATCGTTTGCGTTTGTCTTGCGCGATTTCGTCTCCAAAATTCTCTTCATTTCCATCTACGAATCATCATCGAATGGAAAAAGATCGATCGAACTTTATAGAAACGATGAATTTCGTCAACCATGCCGACAAATATCTATCTACCGTTCTATGTTATACGATCAACGAGGCTCGTCTTTCTCTCTTTCTCTGTCTCTCTCTATACTTCCTCAGTTCAATTTATATCCATTGGATTCGCAATAATTTATAACGCTTTTGTTAAACATGGTATTCCGGCTGATGAACGGCCATCAATCTATCACGCCGCGCATCGTACGATAAAACGTGTCACGGTCGTAACAACGCGAGCAAATATTCGTTTGTCTCTTGTTTCTATTTTTCATTCGTTCGAACGGAAAGCTTTTCGTTGAAAGCGACAGACGGAGCGCGCGAGGCGCGATGCGAAATCACGTGACGAGCGAGTCGTCGAAATTCGACAAGGAGGGCGCGAGTGTTCGGTTCCAACACGAAATTAATTTGTCCATTTTAGCGCCGGGCGTAGTCGAAAGCCTCGTTTATCAACGTAACGTTGTTTAAACCTGTTTGATTTGTGCAGGTACAAAACGAGGCCGGCCTTCTTGGAGGGATTTGAATGCGAATCGGCCGCACAAAAGCATTACCTAAGCAAGAAGAATTGTCGCTATTCGCGGAATGCACTGTGCAATACGGTGATCCAGTTAAGATTTCCCATACGTTCGTCGCGCAACTCGTGTATTAACCAATGATCGTCAATTCCCGATAGTACCTCCTTCTTTCACGCGAGCTAACGAGTAGCTGACACAACAAACTCTTTTTCTTTTTTCGCGTTGAAAAAAATCGATCGATTCAACGAATTCGACGAGTGCGAAATAAATATTACTTATACATCGAATTTTCGCGATTCGATTCAAAGAGTCCGACGAGATTCGAAAGAAGAAAGCGTCTCAACTGGATAAAGAACGAAATGCGAGAGAAACGAGTGACAGGCCGATTACTCACGGGTTCAAAGTTCAGCCAATTTAACCAAGTTGACGTCACGGACACTCGTCCACTAGTTGGCACACGTTTCGCCTTGAATCAAACGAAACGAGCGAGAAAAATATTAAACGGGAATACGTGTTTTCGATCGAGCCGATACTCGCCATTAACCTTTCGAATAACCAACAATTGCGGCTAATTTATGCCACTTTCTACTCTCTTTCTTTCTCTCTCAATCATCGAAATATTGAAATAACGAAATGTGAGTTTCATCCCCCGAGTTTCACTCGTAAATTCATCATTTTCCCCGCTACTTAATTATTCAGTTAATGAATTCGATTAAAAACTTGACGAATTAGATTGAAAAGTGAACAAGAACGAAAAGTGAGGATCGCGCATAATCTTCGGGGAGAATTACGCACAGCCAGTTGTTCAGTGAAACTTGAACCGATCGTCGAGGCGCTCGAGCAACTAATTTAATACTTATTCTCAACGCGGAGAAAAGGGGGAAAAGGAATTTCGCCGAGAATTCGCGAAAAGGGGTGTGTTTATTATGGTCTGGGGACGACCCTTTATAAACAATGTAGTTATGCGCGTTAAGATACGAATGGTGGCTACGTGATAACCAGGAACCTTGTAGCAGAAAAGGGGGATAAAACCCGGAGGGAGAAGATGATGTAACGGAACGATGAAAAGCGAAAGTATTTTGTACGTTGTACCGAATTCGAGTTTCAAAATATAAATATAAAATATAATATCCAATCGATTTAAATCATTATTTATTATTATTTAAAGATCGATTAAATAACATTCATGAGATTATTGTTTAATTTAAACCATATTCGTATTCTATATTTTATTACTCAACAAAATCGAAGATATTCGTCTCGTATTAAATCCCAAATTTTCAATCGATACTAATTCTCCTCTCCTTCCTAACGAGGAAGTTACAAGTTGGAAAACGTAAAAGGTTAGATTCGACCGAGATCTAGAGGGGCAAATCTGGAAAGTATGCGGCTGACGAGAGGGGAGAGA
>NW_006263844.1:49573-49947 GCF_000469605.1 Apis dorsata | reverse complement strand
GCCCAGTCGCGGAGGCGAAGCGGCGGGAGCCGGTTAAGGCGGGCATTGTCGGCCCCGCAAAATACCTGGGAATCGATAGCGAGTTCGAGTTCGATCCTCGAGCACGGTCGGCGAGTCAAAGCGGGTTGCAGCGGCGAACGATGCGTGGAATGCAATGGGCGCGCCGCGGGGTGCTCTTCTCTCTCTCTCTCCTCCGCCCCACCCCTCTTATCTTCCCTCCTCTCCCCCCACTCTCACTCCCTACCCGCCTCTTCTTTCTTCCTTCCTCCTTTGTCGTCATCGACGTTCCTCCCTTCTTTCTCTCTCTCTCTTCGTCTCGTCCTATAATACAACACGTGGTTTCCGCGAAACTTGGCTAAACTTTTCCGTCTGAT
>NW_006263844.1:43808-49025 GCF_000469605.1 Apis dorsata | reverse complement strand
GTTTTTTTTTTTTTTTTTATCTAAATTGAAATTATTCTCTTAATATATTTTATTTTATTTTATTTTACTCGACGATTATTAGTATCGAAAGTATAAGTTATGGTATCTCTGAAGGGATTAAATGAAAAAAAAAGGAATGAATAATTTTAGCAAGTGCAATTGGAATCAAATTTCTCTATGTATCATTATTCGTTGCGCTTCGAAAAATTTCTTTTGATTTGAGATCGAATGAGAGTAATGATGACTTGTCTTAAAAGATTCTCATCGATGAGTCGCAGTTTTGGCGACATAAACAAATAAATGTGATCAATAATCAACGAATTTATTTATATTTAAAGTTTCTCGATCATATTCGTTCGAATTGCATATTTTTACTCGAATTGAATTGAATTTTTTAAAATCTAGAGAAAAATAAGTAATATTGTTGGAATTAAAAAAAAAAAAAAAATGTAATTCAATTTTACATGCGATTTGTACAATTACACAGATATATCGGCATTTTATTTTTATTATAACTCACTGGGGCGTAATGAATTGATTAAGTACTTCGTTTCCCTCAAATTAGCTTATCGATGCAAAAAAATATATTTCTCGATATTAAAATTTAATAATTTAACTTTAACTTTCACGTATCCGTTTGGTTAAATTCGATATATCTGTTAATAATTGTTTAAATACATATTTATATTTTAGCAGTGACGGGGAAAATTTAATAATTGAAATTACGAATAAAATTATTTCGATAAGTTATTTCAATAATTTATTGTTCAAAGCATAATAATAATCGTGCCGAATGGTCGAGCGTATCGATTATAATAGCTACGAATAAATGTTGTTATTCAAACTATTTTTAATAAGTGAAAAAATTGCTTAAAGTTAACTTTATTCGAAATTTTTAACCAACTTACTTTTCCAACTCAGTCTCCTAACAATGACAAATTTTTCCCAGCTGCTCTATGGGTAACCGAAGTAAAATTTTCGAGTCAAGATATTTAGTCGGTTAACGACTGCTATTATCTTACGGTATGTCGTTTCGTATGGGACGACGGTTGGCCTCGACAAGTTTCTCGGTTAATCGCGAGTCGAAATAAGTTTACGAAACTGGAACGAAACACGGATGGATGGACGAGTGAAGTGGACGGGGAGGACAAATGAAAAAAATTATACGAGCGAGCGAGGAGAGTTGGCAACTGTACAACGAGTATAGTTTCTGCTCCCGAGAGGAGAGCGAAGGATCGAATTCGAGCGAGCAGAATCCCTCTGAATCGATCGAACCGCTTCGCCTCGTTTCCCCCGCTATATTTCACCGGCGAACCTTTTGCTCGATGCACGTTGTTGGTGCGTTGAACTCTGGTAATCGATTCTTAGAATACTTTCCACCATCGTGTTCTAAGAGATAGTAGACACCCCTGCACGCGTTTACGATGAAAATTCGAGTCGAGATAACCGAAGACGAGATCGAATCCTCTTTGATTTAGAGCTTTCGCGTTTCGTAATTCCTTTGCTAATTTCGTTCCATTTAAACGCCCGATTTCAAACGCGCCCCTCTCCACGGAATAAGACGATAAGTCGATTACGTAGCACTCGTTCAACAATGATCGATTCGAACCACCTTTAAACTTTATTCGCGGGTTATTCTTCTCTCGTCTTTCATTCCTCCTCCACGAGAGAACGGTTCGAGAATCGATTGAAAATCCACTCTGGAGAATATCTCGAGTCGAGCATGGTGAAGCAGTTGGAAATCGATTCTTATTTTTTTTTCTCCCTCGACGAGTGCTAAACCCTCTTTTCCAAAGGACCAGGCAACCAACAGGTCTGACCTTTTTTATTTATTTTTTTTTTTTTTGCCTATACACCTACTAGTAAAAGAATCAAAAGCCGCGATTTGTTCACAAACGGATCCGATCTGGATCATCGATCGAAAAAGATTTATTCGGTGGTTGCTAAACCGATCGTTTGGTTCGAGTTACATCGTCGATAGAATTGACACGCAACGAGGCTCCGAGAAGCGATAACTTGGCGAGGTTGAAATCAAACTAAGAAGATTAAACGGGTAGGTATTGTATCATTTCTACAACGCGTGAGCGAAATTGGGGATGAGAGTATTCGTATCGAGTAAAAAAAAAAAAATATAAAATTTTTACGGTCAATTAACGAATGACTCATGGTTAACCTCGACTCGAATAGTAGCAATAGAAGGGTTATTCCAACGGTTAAAGTGGATAAACTCCAGGACAATTAAGCGTGCGATATCGTATTCTGGTACCATGAGCCTTCAATTAGCGAGAAGACGTACTGCGGCCAATGATTCGCGAGACAACGAGTACCATTTTATTAAAATTCCATTGACCGATATATTGGACTACCCATTGACTTCGTCGTTGTGTCGTTGCTAATTTTTCAAAGGAAATTGATCGAGCGCATAAATTGCCAATATTCCAACTATTTCCAAGAATCGCTTAGAAAACGCGTATACGAAAAGATAATTTCAAAAATCGATCATATCCGTCGTTAAAAAATATCATATTTTCCGTATATACTAATGTATATACTTCAATAATTAATTAAATAATTTTTCGAAAATTCGAACTTTCTTAAAATCAATTACCGAACCCGGTATAAAAAGTTCAAAGGAAATTGATCGAGCGCATAAATTACTAATATTCCAACTATTTCCAAGAATCGCTTAGAAAACGCGTATACGAAAAAATAATTTCAAAAATCGATCATATCCGTCGTTAAAAAATATATTTTCCGTATATACTAACTTATATACTTCAATAATTAATTAAATAATTTTTCGAAAATTTGAACTTTCTTAAAATCAACTACCGAACCCGGTATAAAAAGTTTCACGTTTCAACGCGATCGTTGTATACCCGAGATCTCGAGTTGCTCGAATCGAAAGAATACGCACATAGATATACATATTTTGCTAGATGGAATGTGACTAACATCCTAACGAAACGTTAAGAACTCGCGGTTGAGGTGCAAAGAGCAGAAACGATGCAAACACGAGGCGAAAAAAAGAAAAAGAAGAAAAAGAAGAAGAAAGAAAGAAGAAAGAAGAAGAAGCGGTAAGAAATGGTTCCGGCGCAAGTGCGTCGTCGTCCGTCGATTGGCTGGAAAAATCGTGGTCGCCGATGTGTCCGCAGTCACATGGCAACAGGCAATCTCCACGCTTGCCATTCTCCCACCTTTCGCCAACCCTCTCTCCCATTCAGCTATTCTATATTCCATCCTGGTTCCTCTCGACTCGACCGACCGACAAAACGGACGAGGATGGAACGCTCTGTCGGGCCCGCATCCAGACGAGGATGCGAGGGAGCGAGACCTCTCCTCTTCGGCGGTGGGAGAAAGAGAAAAAAGATCGTGGACTTTCGTGAGAACGCAAGAAAGAGGAACGATAAAGACAAGGAGGAGGTATTCGAAAGAAGGTATACGGAGAGAGGGAACAGTTAGATGCGTGCGAGCTTCCTTCGGATATAACAGGTTCGTTCCAGCTCCCTTTTTAAGGAACACCATTTGCGTCTTCTTTGCACTGCTGCGCGAAACTTACATTTCTCATTCTCTTTCTCTTTTCCTCTCTGCACGCGTACCGCTTCCACGCGGGTATTTATTCGATCGTCGCATTCGAACAAAATTCGCCGTCTTCCTTTTTCCAGTCCAAGGAGAATCCCTTCGGTGGTGGGGGGGACGAACATCCGCAAGAACCGCACTCGCCTCTCCTCTTTCC
Source organism: Apis dorsata (assembly GCF_000469605.1). NCBI lineage: Eukaryota > Metazoa > Arthropoda > Insecta > Hymenoptera > Apidae > Apis > Apis dorsata. Next base: position 45,289 of record NW_006263844.1, on the reverse strand, counting down.
CTCTCTCTTTCTCTTCTTTCTTCCTTCGTTCGACTTTCGCGTGCCAACGACCAACTCCATGCTGTGTGTCCTCCGCTCATCGAGACTTACGAATTTTAAAATATCTTTCGAATTCCAACCGCAAGTTAGCGAATCGTGACGATTTTTTTTTTACTTATCTCTCAGAGAATCGTCATATTTCCTGCGTCGATTAAAAAGACCAATCCTCGATTATTTATTCAAGAGGAACTTTTGTCGGTGACGATTGACCGATTTCGACCGTTCGACGCGCTTGGATTCTCGGCCATGTTTCGAGATAACTGATCGCGATACCAACGATGCGTAACTACGAGTTCTCGTATAGAAGACAAGTTGTTTTTTTTTTTCTTTTTTTCAAGAATTGTACAGATGGCGCGATAGTTGCGATTCTTATTACACGCATGCGTTGCAACCACGTGAAATTATATCATTACGGATTATCATGACCGGCGAATGGAAATGATTTGTATAATGTATTATTTTGTATGCGATTTTATGAACGTGTAGAAAAGATGGTTAAAGTATTTTCGATCGGAACGAGGATATATACATAGTTCTTCGATCAATCTTCTAATTTATCCCATACAAAGTAATTCGTCTGTAAAGCAGATAATATCGAATAGCCTGAATGGTGTGAAATTAAATATATTTTTCAAGTATAAAAATCGTGTAAATAACATCCAAGTGCTAAAATTTCATACAAGAGGAAATATCGATTTCCAAATATCGTTTTAAATGCAAGTGTCGTTAAATGTAAAAAAAGAAAAGAGAGGGAGGAGATAAATAAATCGCAACGAGATTAATAGAAATCTCGTTTGTTTCGACGTTGGCATAGTATAGAAGGGTATAAATTTAGCATTTGAAGGGGTTTGCGCAATAGCATTAGCGTTATTACGACGTCGATTTACGAAATTCAAGATTGATGATCTTTGATCGGGGAAGAAAAGGGCAGAAAAGGCCACATCGCGTTTTAAAGGAAACTTTATTCGAAACTATAAGTTATTCCGTAATGGCGTAAATAGAAAAAGCAAAGAGAAAAAAAAAACGCATGAATTCAACGACTTAACAAAATCCAACGAGGGAGATTGACCTTGTTACACGACTTACAAAATCAGAATCAATTTTTATCCGATTTTATTATTTAACAATTTTATTTAACAATCCAACAGTTTGAAATAAAATTCATTTCTTAAGGATCAAAAGCTTTGCCCTCCCCTCCCCCTCCTTTCAATCATCTAACTCTCGATGATCGAACGAATGAAATTCCTATTATTTGTACACGAACAAGTGCGAGCGAGAATCCTCTCTGTTACACTATTTGTCCTCCAAACTTCATTTTATTCTATTCGAATTAATGAAATTTCGGTGTACAATGCAAAGTTCCACAATTTCGCGCGATAAGAATAATCTATTTTTAAACAGCAAGGGACAAGTGGATTCGATCGATCGTAGTTTCATTTTGA
>NW_006263844.1:33809-43621 GCF_000469605.1 Apis dorsata | reverse complement strand
AAAAAAAAAAAAAAAAAAAAAAAAATTACAGGGAGAAAAAAAAATATTTGATACGCATCGAGTTAAAAAGTTGCAAGTTAAAGTACAAAACTTAAAGTCGCGTAATCCGATAGTAGAAAGGTATATTATATCGCGATATGCACGGGTACATCGTATACCTCGCCGTTATTAAACGTTATCATACGTCATCGTTACACGGATTTTAATCACGCTATACACGTTTTACTTACGTTTCACCGCAACTCCAAGGCAAGCCTAACGAGCAATTGTACGTACATCGCGATAAATTGCAACCGCACACATGGAGAGGCATCAAAACCGATTTCTCGAATAACGAATTACGAATTAAGTGGAATCGTTTCGGGGAGCAACTTTATTCGCTGACGTCGATTCCCGCGTGCCTATCGATCGATATACCGAGTCCATTGGAATTAGATATCGCGGTATGCGCTTTGAATTTAGAATATGCGATACATATCCGTATATCAAGTGGTCCCGAGATGTTTGTCAAATTGTTCCATCCAGAATGTACGAGTAAGAGAATTTATCAATTTTCCAATTGGCAGAACGCTTCTTCTAGAAAATTATTCACGCTTTAGACGTATCATCAGAGATGTTCCTTCTTTAAAATTCTTCTTCGAAGTTGGTCAACTCGCAACATAATCGATCTCCTTTGAATTCTAACCTAAATCAAGGGACACGAAAAACTGTGTAAATTATGTCGGCCTGTGTGTTTGCTCGAATTTTCCAGTTTGCGAAAAATAAACAGCGAAAATATTTCAGCTTCAACCGATGCTACGAACGTTTATGGATACGTATGGACGAAGAAAGATATGATAGAAAAAAAATGCTAGTGATTTTTCTTACGCGAATTTACAGGTGAGAAGCAAGAAAGTTTGGCTATCCGTCGAAAAACAAGCGTGTTTCACGTTTGCCACATGTTTTAAGGCGAATGGAAATTTTACGATCGCGCGAAATACGCGGTTTCATACCCCGTTTCACCTGTAAGCTCCTTTTTACGCCAGGACTTGCTTCATCCGCCACCTTTCCTCGGTCCCTTTCCCTCATCTCGTTCTATTTACATTTTATTAAATCGTAACTCTGCTCCCTTTTTCCCCCCGTTTTCAAATTCGAGAAACTCGCATCAACCCGCACCGCGAGCTTGGTAAACGCTTTTTTGTTCGCGACAGAGTACATCACGCGACGTATACAGTGGCTCACGGTGTGAAAGTATTCGAACGTTATTTCACGGAGGAAATTCGCCCAACTCTGACTTTAACCGAAAGTTTCCGTGCACGTGATGGATCACAACGTATATTTTTAACAAACCTTTCGATTCCATACGAGAATTTTTACAATTTCACGAAATTACATTTGGAAAAATAAACGAAAATTTATCGAGATTTCACCTTCTTTAGAATCACCTTTTTCTTTCAAACAAACTTCACGCGAGACAGTGGCGCTGTTCGACCAACATCCCCGCGATCTCGCGAGAGAAAAAGAAAACAGCGGTAGATTTGTCTTCGCAACGCAATTATTCGAAGTAGGCACCGAAAATACCGATGGAGGAATGGGTCATTGATTCCTCGGCCGGCATCGTGCCAGTGTATACTTGTTCTTGTTCCACGGGTTGCTCCGTTCGCCTCTCTTCCGTCTCGTCTTCCTCCTTTTTTTCCTCCTCCCCCCGTCACGTCTCTCCACGCATCGTTGTTCGTGGGTCGTGGATGCCGGATGATTATATCGACCGCGTAGGAGGCTGGAGCGAAGCCAGCAAAGTCGCGGCTAACTTCGCTATACGTCGAAACACGACCTCGACCAAAAAATATTTATTACTCGCTAGGGGAGTCGTCCCCTGATACCGTTTTCACCGGAGCCACGCCAAATTTTCCCTATCGCCCTGGGTAATAAGTCCCGCGTGGATTTTCCTTTGCCTCTCGTTTCTTCTTCGCGAATAATTCTTTATTCCTTCCCACGATATTCTCTCTCTCGAAAGAAGTGCTCTCGAATTGATGGATCAACACATCCTGTATATATATATATATATATACACTTGTTAGATTTACTTTATTTTAACAATTTGAATATTAGCGAAATAAAATATTTTTTATTTGAATAATCTTTAATCTTAAAATGTAATTGGATCATCCCACGAATCGTGAAGTATTGAAAGAAATTAAGGAATAAATAAATAATACTTTAAGGGAAAAAGACCATTCGGTCGCTTATGATTTTCGACAAAATAATTCGAGACAAATATTTTCGATATTGTTTCTCGAAATATTTCATTTTTTTTTAAATAAATTATTTAATTGTTTCCTACTTAAATAATTACAATTTCAGTTCTGATTTATGCAGAAACGGAATACAAAAATGTTTCGAAGCTAATTATAACAATTATCACGATCATGTGTTACATTCGAAAGTAAAATCTCGAAAATGTAAAAGTGTTTAACTAGTTTCACGCTCAAATGGACACGTATCTTTAAAAGCTCCTTCCATCAAGGATCGAGTGCAATACGAAGATATATTAAACTTTGATCGTTATCTCCGGATAATTCGAATCGTTCCTATCTTTCAGCGGATAGATACCCATGGAAAAAGGAAAATTGTAACGAAATTAGATGGCTTCCCGATGAAAGGACGCGAGCAGTTCCGTTAAGACGTCGACTCGGCGAAGTCAAGAGGAAGAAGGAGGGGGGAGAGAGGAAAGGCCAAGGGAATCGAGACTTCCTTTTTACAGCGGTGACTCGAACCACCTCGACATCGACGTTTGCCAAGGGAGCACTGGTTATGACGCGTGTCATCGGTGCACTGAAAACCGAGAACAGAGAGAGTCTGGACACTTTGCCAGAAATGTAGATTATGCCACATGGTGTCGATAAATTGTTCGTTGCGATTCGATTAATTACGAATTATAATATATATTTAAATTCGTGATTTCACGACGAAAAAAGTTCATATATTTCTTTTCGAAAAGATAAACAGGTTGAAAAAAAATATATAATCCCAAAAAAGTTAAGGAAAATAGAGATATAAAGTTGATCCAAATTTCGTAGAAAGAATAATTGGAGCAGAAATTATTGCGTTGAAAAGGGTAAGTTGAAATCGTCGCTTCTTGAAAAACGGGTAAAAGGAAACCTAGATCCTAGCTTAGTAATTTATAACGAATTTCCTTTCCTTTCCTCTGAAAAAAATGGACAACAAAGAATTGTTTCACGGAAAGAAACTGTTTTAAGGACTATTTCCATATCTCGTTTTTCGCAAGTTTGATCATAAATTTTTCTCCTTCTTTCTCACCGAGGAATTAAACTCTAATTAAAATTTTAAACTTTACGTTACACGTTCATAACCACAAAACACAAACACATGTATATGCGACACAAATGCAACCGCCCGAAGCGAGTAAACAACATTCTCGATCGAACCATATTTTCCCCGAAGGCCTATCATTAGAACCACGAATACACGAATATCGTTAAATCGTTATTGGATATCCGTACGAAAATAGATTAATCGCGATTAAGTTATCGTATGTCTATCGAACCGCGCCGTTGAAACGAATCGTCAACTCCTAAAGGAGAGTTGTTCGCCAGTTTATCCGCGCCATCTACCGCCCAACTGAATCTCGCAGCGCACACGATTATCCGCGATAGTTGGGACACAAGGCAGACCGTATTACGTTTCACGTTTAATTAACCAATTGAGTTGGTACGCCATGTAAATATCCGCCACGCGAATTAAGCAATAATCTCTTCCCTTTCGAGTTTCGATTAATTAATAACGAATTACGTTCAAATGAGAGAATTGTCTCTTCAAAAACGAAACATCACGATATCCACGCGTTCGCGCGTTCCGAAAATTACACGAATCTTCGCCGCCGGCCAACGAATAATACACGTTCGAAATATATGTTTCGTAATAGAAAGTGTGCACGAGAAGAGCAGTGTTGTTCTATGTAAATATAAATAAATAGTTTTCTTACAAATATGATTCGTAATAAAAAAAAAGATTCGATAAAGATTCTTCATATTATAAAATATGCATTTGACATACGGAAATATTCGCTCGTTTCTCGCATCGCGTTTATATTTCGCCCGTATTAAATTCGGTCGAAAAGAGGGCACTGAGAGTTAAAATTACCCATCATCACTCGCGTACCTAGAGAGTGTATACGTGTATGCTACGTACTTGAATACGAACGAATCACGGTTGAAAACAGTTTCTAGATATATAGTAGGGGAAACATTTATAATTCCGTTATTTAAGCGCGATATATTTCTATATCGATGAATTAATGACCTGTAAAAGGACTTTCCCGGTGAAATTATCCTGGATACTTCGAAAAGAACCAGACTTTCGTCCTTCTCTCCTCGTTATCGTTCCCATCGAACGACACCCGAGGGATGTATCTTCTAGATGAATAAGTTCTTCGAATGGGCGCATTTTCATATTAAAGTAGCTTGCTCTAAGATCTCGAAAGGAATGAGATATCGTATCCAATAAATCTTTCGCGCGTAAATACGTTGTATTTTGCCGATATCCTTAAAAATATCTTTAATTTTTAGCTTTTAGCCTTGATACGTATAATACGTCGAATCGTTTTATGCTTCACTATTTATAGAATATCGTATATCGAAAATAAAATATTTTTAAATATTTATTAAATATTATATAAATAAATATTATAAATATTAAATATTATATATGTATGAAGAAATGTAATAACCTCTGTATTATATTTTTTTTTGTATAATATTATTGGATAAAATTTAATTTCACAAAAAGATAAGGACGGAAATTTTAAATTACTAATAGGTTGACAATGTTCTTATCGAAAAAATAATGAGAAATAAAATTTTTTTTTCATTTTTTCTTGGTGTTTGAAGATATAGGGCATTTCAAAAATTTGGAACAACTGAAGATTCCTGAGGTAATCTCTACCAATATTTTCCTTCGCAAAAACTTTCGTCGGCTTTGTTAACTTTGTTATTAACATAGAACGAGTAGTAGTCTAGTAGCGTTGGTTACGAGCTGTCGACGAGTATGAACAAATCCAAATAATATACGTCGTAGAAAATGTGTGAATATACGAATATAAATATCTTATCCGATAAAGAATTATATCCACATTCCGTAATTCCAGTCTTTTTTAATAATTCGTTAACAAAGCCGTGACGAAAATTTTTGCAAAGAAAAATATTGTTACACCCTGTATATAATTCTATAAATAGGAAAAGGGCGTACGAATTCGTCAGACGGTTTAATGTGATCGGTGATACTACGAAAACGAATAGAATAAAATTTTTCTCGCTTGAAACATGATTAAACTTGATATTTAATTATGTATGTTAAATACGAACAAAAGCTCGACTGTATCTTATGCTCGTTGGTAGAATATTCTCGTAACGCGCTAATTATTTTGTACAGTACATAGAGAGAGAAAAAGGGATTGAAACGAAGCACTTTGCGATATTGCCCCATTTATACAACGAATAAAAGAGAACGAAGGTTGAAAACGGGGGGAGGGGGGGGGGATGTCCGAGTTATGAATGCAACGAGCGAATAATACGTGCTTAAGAAATTTTAGATCTCGAACAAAAAAAATAAATCTATATTATTACTGTTCGAATTATAAATTTTACTACTTACACGTTGTTCCATTTCTTTTTCTTTTTTTCGTTTTCGTAGAAATAACGTTGAACGTATTATTCATCGTATCGTGTATCGATAATAAAAAAAAAAAAATGAAAATATCTAAATTATCCGAGTTCATAATCCAGTTGATCGTATCAGAAATGAATTTACAAGGTTAAATAACATTTACCTGACATCGGATTAGCGGAAGTCAGCCAAAAAAAAGTCCGGAATACTTGGGAGCTGGCGTTGTATTCGACGTAACTAAACTCGAGGAGCATTCGTACCACTTCGCGCACGCTTATGAATATTCCGGGTCTTGTCTCCGCAGGGAAATACAAATGTTTGCCAATGTTCCATACCATTTCACTCGGTATATTCTCTCCGTATTCATTCGTAATTAATAACTCTGATTCACGCGTTGAAAATTGACTTTCCATTAAAAGCTTCGATCCGTGACATTGATACAATTTGTAAAAATTACCGGGAGTTGGCGCTGTGTTCGTTCGACGTAAATTCAAGGAGCATTCGTACCAGTTCGCGCACGCCTATGAATATTCCGGGTCTTGTCCAAAAGTCTCCGCAGAAAAATACAAATGTTTGCCAATGTTCCATACCATTTCGCTCGGTATATTTTCTCCGTATTCATTCGTAATTAATAATTCTAATTCACGCATTGAAAATTGACTTTCGATTAAAAATTCGATTTCTAACATCGACACGATTTATAAGGTTAAACTTATCTATTTTTATTCTTCGATTATTTACACTCGTAAAATTTTACGTACGTATTATATCGCTATTATCCCTTCTCTAACTTGTTGGATCGTTGTTTACGATCATCTAAATGGGAAATCGAATCACGAAAAAATTCTCTCATTATTGAAACAATTGTAGATGGCTCGCGAGTGACAAATCTCTCGATAAGATACATTGATGAATAGAAAACGGTGAAGATTCAAAGGTTTAAGATTCAAAAATTCAAGAAGAGAACAAAACTAGTTTAGTCCCGGCAGAATCCTCGCGAATATTCTTTTTCCGTGCACGTATGACGACGACATGACGCGTTCGTCCACCAAATTGAATTCGAACGTCTAGTGAAACGTCGACGCGGTAGGTGACACCGTGCCAGAGCTACGAGCAAAAAAAGACAGTTTTCGTGGCGACCGACCGACCGTGAATAACATCTCACGGAATATTCGTCCTTTTTTTACCTCGAACGAAAAATTAAGAATCGATATGGGAGGAGAATTCTTTCATTTCCTTACGCCATTCTTTCTCTCTAAACGAGCAATTTATACTTGCAATTATTTTCAATTATCCTCACAAGATCGTGTTGAGAATAGATACGAAACGGTTTAAGGCAAAATTCTTGCGTAATACAATTAAGACATCTTTGTTACGCGTAAAAAATACAAAAACTATAGTGTTTAATGGCGTATCGAAAGCATTGTAATTAGAAAACGAGAGCTATTTAGAGTTGATTAGAGATCGAAACTATTTATTCTAAAAACATTTATTCTAAAAAATTTTTTTTTAAAAATTAAAAAAAGGAAAAATTATAAATAGAAGATTAAAAAAAAACTTGAAAAACAACTTGGAGAAGAAGAAGTGAATATTATCGTCCGGCAATGAGAAATATCCAGCTGTCCCTCGTTACGAAAATGCCGATTATCTAAATGATCTTTAGCATTGACACGACTGTATTAACATTAGCATACAAAAGTTGTGAGTGTGAACCGTAAGATAAATCAATTCGGTCCAGTCTTCTAAGGTATTAATTAAGGTTCAAGGTATCAATTTCACGACAGTGGTAACAGGTTCAAAGTTGCGTGTAATAATCATCGTTTGCTCGCTTTAATCCGACGACAACGTATCGCGAAACTAATTGGCAAAGTGGAATTATGAAACACAAAAATATAGCAACAGCTCGTTTTACACGAATTAGTCGTTCTTATTATTTCGATTAGCTTCAATTCGTGAATTATTAATAATTTATTATTTCATTAAAAATATATATATATAATATAAAAATACAACTATAATATATATAAATATGTAAAAAGAAAATATATAATAATATAAAATATATATAATATATATAAATATATAATAATATATAAAAAATATATAAATACGAATATTTGTGATTTGAACCCTTCAGTAAAACCGAGAGAAAAAATCGTAGCAATTAACTTAGAAAGCGTTTCGAATTCGACAAACGTACGATAAATTTACCTTGAAAATTGGAAATGGTATTCCAAAGAAACGAATGTTAAGGAAAAAATTATTAAAAAAATGAAGTTATATTTTCTATGTCCTCGACAATCCTATCCTATAAATTATCCGATAGATATGGGCCAGATATAGTGGACCTAAATAGTGATAATTTAATAACGAAATAACGATAAAAACGATAAAACAGAAAATTATAAAATGAAAAAAACATTGTGAGAAGATATACTGCTCAAAGATTGAAAGGAATAAAAAAATTGCCAACTAAAATTAGGAATATTATTATTAATAATTATATATATATATTATAATATAAAATAGGTTAAAATTAATCCATAAATATGAATGACTAGGTAGCGAACCCGTATATATTATTAATACAGTTTTGCAAAGTTTTGCAAATCAAATATGGCGATAAAAGAAAAAGATAAAAAGTTTCTACTTTTCATACATTCGAACTTTTCATACTTTTGTCACGTGAACGAATCATTACATCGCATGAATTTCTAACATGAATTTAACTTTAAATTTAATTTACAAAAAAAAAAATAATTATCGATAGATTAAAACAAATAGTTGAAGTTTAATATTTTTTAAAAATATTTACACAATATCTATAATAAATAATAATATTTCTACGTTATTATATTTATTTAATCTATAAAAAATTTAAAAAGAAGATTTAAAATTTTAACATGTAAGAAACAATTGTTTTTCGCAAATTTAAAAATGAATTTTGTCCAGTTATATATATTATATATATTTTATATAATTAATATAATTAATATAATATATTATAATTATTATATATTATAATATATATATTATATATATATATATACATATATTTTCGANGATCGATCGTCGAATGAACCGTTGCTCGCGGATCTCCAACGATAATCCCGCCAACGCCATAGAAGAAGGGAATAAGAATATTTATTCCCCCTCTGAATCCGAATTTCAACGATTATTGAACAACGCGGAATAAAAAGAGTTATTGCTCCTCGTTACTTCCCTTTATTTCAATTTCACGTGTAATAAACGCGAGATATCGTATCTGTATAATCGTATCTGTAACTTTTTTCTCTTGCGAAATAATTAAAAAATAAAAAAGAGGAAAATGGAAAAATTGAGCGGATGATTGAATTTTTGGCGCGAAAATCGGGAGGAGGAAGGAAATCGGGACGAGATGGACGAGGGATGAATAATAATAAAGGAGGGAGTTCGGTCGTGTTTTCGTAAAAGGGCCGTTAAAGGTGCTACCTTAACGATCCCCAAGGGGTTGGCGGCGGAATGGGATGGGAGGGCGGGAGGGGCAAAGGGGAAGGCGGAATGCAGACACGTAATGCGAGCAGAATGCGCTCGAATGGGCCCGGGGAATTATTGGCGAATCCGAGGGAGGGGAGGGTCCACAGGACCTGAGCAGTTGGGTCTCTAGCGGCAGGTATAGAGAAGGAGGATAGAATTCTTCGGTGCCGAGGATGAAAAGGAGAAGGAAGATTTGGCATTTTGCCAAGAAGGTCGGCTGGAGAGAGAAAGAAAGAGATAGAGAGAGAGTCTCGGTTGTTTCGCTTAATTAAGAGAATCGTCGATCGTTTTCCCTTTCACACGCGTACGTTGCGGTTTATTATTATTCGAAATTTTAATCGATTGTATCCATAATACGATATAAGGATGTATATAATAATAATTGAATTATAAACACGGGAAGATCAGAGAGGGAAGAAATAATTCGAAGGGAAGGGAATAAACGTAGAACGTAAACGTTGCGCGAATCTATTTACTTTTTTGCAAGCCGTTTATGAACAGCCGTTATCGAGATGATGATCATTCGGGAGAGATCAACAAGAAAGAATGTGTGCTCGAGTTTTAACGAAGCCCTTGAAGCTTGTGGCGAGAATTTTCGCACACATAGAGGAGAGACACGTAGAGAAAGTTTCAAT
>NW_006263844.1:33533-33789 GCF_000469605.1 Apis dorsata | reverse complement strand
CAGCTACCTCCCCACCCCTCCCTGTTTCGTCGTGCGAAACGCGCGCATCCGTGCCCACGTGGCGTTTCGGCTACGCCTGCCTTTGTCCCCGATTCGAACGATCCTCGCTATCGATCGCTGCAATCGATTGCTCTCTTGCGTCACCGAGGAGGACCTCTGTGCATTGCTCGTCACGGAAAAAGTCTCGATACGTTCGGAAAAGGGAAAAAAAGCTTCGCCCTTTTTCGAAAAAATTTTTCTTTTAAACGATTCGTTC
>NW_006263844.1:31292-33299 GCF_000469605.1 Apis dorsata | reverse complement strand
TTTTTTTTTTTTTTTTTGCTAACTGTATTATGATTGACATCATTGATTATTTATATCATGAAACGAATCTTATTTTTAAAAAATATGTATTATATATATATATAAACGAAATTGATATTCATTCATCGTGATGAATAATCTTACGAATCATAATATATAATTGAATTAATTTGTCTCCTTGATTTATTACCTTTCATTAGTGATAATTTATCAATTATATCGATTAGATCGATTACAATCCTTCAAAGTTGCAATTTTCCTATTTGAATTTTAAATGCTCGCATTAGAATTTTAAATCTCTTCGTAATACCGTTCCAATCCGTTGAAAAATCCTACTCGAACGCTTTAACGCGATCTGAACTTGAACTCTCAACAGTCTCTCAATATTTTTCTAAATCACCGTTCGATTATCGAACGTTTCGTTGCACAATGTCTCGCTTAGACCGAGTTGACGTTTTAATCGAAAAGTAAGCAAAGCAATGTGTAACTCTTGTCAGAAGGTTAAAAACAAATATATAAATCGGAATATAAATCGAGAAATTAACGACGTATGAACATCCTTTTCCAATTAATAATTCAAATATAAATATAATTATGATTACAATATGAATAATTATAATATTTGGCAAGAAAGAAATGAAGATTCGACGGAAGAATATTCGAGAAGCGGGACGAAAGGCAAAAGCTCGTAAGCCTGCGCGAATTAAATGGCGTGAAAGTTGTTCGAAACGGTAACGTTGATTTTTCTTCGATATCGAAGAAAACTCGACAATCTTAGCTGTAAATCGGTAAATTACACGGATAAACATTAGATATTAATAGCTCGAATAAATCCGTTTCACGATTCGTTTAGCTTCGCTCTAATCCTTATTATATTTTTATCCGATAAGAAATAACGATCGAATCGAAATTAGAAAGAGAAAAGTGGAAAAAAAAAGTGTTGCTTATTCTCTCTATGTTAAGTCGATTAGGATTTGTAATAGGGATTAGTAGCTTTAGGATTAGTATTTTTACGTCTATTTATTCGTCCAATATTTAAATTGTGATATTTATTATGTGTAGGTAGATATACTATATAAGTTATATAAATAGAATGGAATATTTTATATTTATCCATTAAAAAATGTAATAATTTTCTTGGATTCCTATTTTTAGTAGGATTTTATTCGAAAGATTTAATTATTAATTATAATTAATAAAATAAATTACTTTTGTTTTATTATTAATTAATTTAATTGTAAGAACAATATTATATTCTTTTCGAACGATATTATTAAGAAATTATTTAATAATAAATGTAATTTATATAAAAGAAGATAATTTTAAGAATAATTTATAATTAATTAATATTTAATTTAATGAATTTTAATAAATTAACAATTTTGAAAATATTGCTTTTAGCAATAGTTATAATGTTACTTATAATTTTTTTAATTAGATATTAATAAATAATAAAATTGGAGTTCATTTTTTATAATATATATATATATATATATATATATAGGAAGCGCAATTACGAAACAAAAACGAAATTATTTCAAGGCGAAACGCAAGAAACAAGTGCATCCGATTCGAGGGATTACCGTTACAAAAGCAATTTTCAACGTCTGCCACGATGATATGCTCGTAATCTCTCGTTAACGAGAGGATGAATCGAAATTGATTCGGACTTAAATCGATCTCGAGAATTCCGTTGTCCCGGAAATTCGTATCGCTTAACTCAGACTTCGACTAATTTTACATTGATATAAAGTGACGGGCCAACCTTCCTTTTTCCCCCCCCTTTTTTTTTCCAAAGGTCGAAAAAGCCGATGGTAACTTTTTGGCCGTTCTCTCGATCGAATCGGTTATGGGGGAAATTGAATAAAACTCTTTTATGTCTGGCCGACGAAACGGCGGGGCAGGTTTCTTTCATGGTTGAAAGTGCGTTAAACGAATAATCCGCGCTCCACCAGCCTCGTGACACTCTAATGGAAAATTTTGCTTCGCGCGTGTATGAAACCTGTT
>NW_006263844.1:24385-31123 GCF_000469605.1 Apis dorsata | reverse complement strand
TTAAAATTGCGTGTGGTGGGGTAAAAAAAAAAAAAAAGGAAAAAAAAAGATAAAAGGATGGGATATCCTGTGAAAGCTATATGGAAATGATGGAAGTAAAAACGGTGTAAATGAATTATCTATGAAACTGGATTGGAAAAGTTATTCGATACGAAAGTGTTAACATTGGAATGGAACGTAGAATTTTCCACAAAATTCTATTCCAAAATATTAATTTTGCTTTTATGTATCATAATGTCAAAAATTTATTTATTATTTTCTTCGTCATTGGATTGTCTCTTATTTTCAAGAGAATACATTCGATAAATAATTTGCACACATTTATGTCTCGATCTCTGGACAAGGACTCGAAAAAAAAGGAAATAAATAGAAAAAAAGAAAAAAAAAAAAATAAACGATTCGATCGAGCTTTTTCCATAAAAAGCAAACTCGAATGGAAAAAGGCTGGCCGCGGAATAATGCACACGCATTCCGCCGTTAAAAGCCATTCCGAATAATCGGCGCAATTAAAAATGCATTGGCCGCGTAATCCCCTTTCAAACGGGCGGAGAAAGATATAACCACTTGTAAAATCGATCCTGCATTGCGATCCGTGCTTCTCGCGCGAGGAATCTCTTTCGAATCGATCCTCTCGTCGTTCTTCCACGCGACGCCGTGTTTCTCCGACAAACTTTTAATTGCGTTCCACGGAATGGAAGGATCAGGAGAGTCGAGACGAAGAAATTGGAGTAGTCCAATTTCGTGGGAATGGAAATCGAGTGACCAAGGAAACGGGAAATGATGTTATTTTCGTCAAATATTTTCAAAGTCTTTGACGAGTGCGAAAGATCCAATATCGAAGAGGCATAACTAAAACCAAGAAAAAGCTTGTAACGAATATCTTCTCCTATCTTTTTCTACACAGTTTAAACTGAAGAACGTACTATTCACTGATGGAAAGAAGAGAAAAAAACGTCCATTTACGCGCACATTTTTATTTAGCGTAGTATTTGTCACATATACTAACCCGATTGTGACAGAGAGAGAAAATAAAACGACGATTCCGTATCTAAACCTCACATTGCATTAGCGTAGAATTCAGAGTATCGATATAAAAGTTTTTTTATTTCTCATAATACGCTTATAAATGTAATAAATTAAACACAGATATATCATAGATATATTAATATCACATCAAAATAATTAATAGTTTCTTTATGAAAATGAAAATAATTCTTCTACACTATGTAGTGTATCGATAGATGTCAGGATAGTCAACAGTGTCTGAAGTGGGGATAGAAGGTCCTAGCGAAGGATACCTCTTGCCTCTGTGCCTCTCGCGAGACTTTTTTAGCAGTGAACAGCAGTGAACGGTAAGTAAGTAAATAAGAAAAAAGCGCGGTAAATAAGACTAAACGGAAGAGATATGGGTTTAGGCAGCAGGCCAATGAGTTCGTAAGCATCGATGAAAATGCTAATCTGTTGTTAGTCCCGCTCCATGGAGCGTGTAAATCGTTCGAGTTGTAAAATTCCCCGTGCGACCTCGATGACGCTGTTTTATCGGTCGCGCTTTCGGAATAAATCAGACTCGCGTGTCACCGATGTTTTTCCTTATACAATCCGGTGTTCCGCTTTCGTCGCATTCTCGCCAAGTCCAAAGGACGTCAGATCACGAATTTTCCGATATTCAATTTTTATTTAAGAAACGATTTTTATTAAGAATATATATATATATATATATATATATATATAGGATAGGATTCGTAGACTTCGGGCGTTGTTTCGAAATGCCAAGTATCAATTGTACGCGTATTACAGGCCAAGGAAAATTCACTCGTAATGATAGAAGAAGCAGTTAACCTACTAGAAATATCGCTGTGTTCCACGAAGGAATTGCGATTATTATTATTCTTCGAATCGACTGGCACGGGTATTATTTATTTAACAATGTCAAACGACCTCTTAATAACCTGTTTTCGAACAAAAGGTTTTTGCTTTTATCGCGCACGTGAAAAATATCCCCGGTGTCGCTTTATTCGTGAAACGAACGTATTATAATGCGTTAACGCGTTAATCCATATTTTAACGTTTGCGTGTTCGAGAGGAATTCATTGCAAAATCTCAAACGTTCGATCCTCGACTACGTTCGATTCCACGATTTATCTGTCGCGAATTTTCTTCGAGTTAACAATAACTCGGAGATTGCACGCGGAGAAGAACATCTGGTGTGGAAGAAATAAAACTATCGTATCGAAGATTGGACACGAGGCTTATTAATATACGTATTAGATTATTTATTTCAAGCTTATTTCTCGAAACCGTTCGTTCGCTCGCTCGCTCGCTCTCGCCATGATTCCTCGATACGAGTCGTTCAAAGTGCATCATCGCAACGACGCCCTTGGCGCGGCAATACACCGCTACAAGTCCGCCGCGAAATTTATAGCGTCTATTCGTTCCGACCACGCGCTCTCTGATTTTTTCCCACTGGATCGGATAGCATGCATTTTCCATTTCGTAGCCAACGTGTCGATCATCCGGCAGAAAGAGTGGACGCGCGACGATTGATCGACGCCTATCTAACCACTCGATATCCACGAGCCAAAGAACCGGAGGAGATATAAGATACAAGTTCCATTATTTTTTTTTTTTTTGAATGAAATATAATTTTTTTTTATTTCGAAATTAATATACTCGTGAAAAGGGAAATATGGAAAATAAGCTTCGTAAATTATTTTTCTAAATATAATCGCTCGTTTCTCTCCTTTCCTACAAATTAGAACGATTTAACGCGTCAACTGTGGCGTGTATAAGAGGACGTGATAAAGGATGTGAAAGGAAGTAACGACGCGAGAAATAAGCGGGAAGTATTGTACGTGTCGTGCGTTTCACACGCGTATAACGTATAAACGTAAGTACATTCCATTCGTTGAAACGTAGCTACACCGGCAAAGAATTTCAGAAATGTTATATACGCGTTCAACGTGCCTCGCGGCCTATCTTTTCTTCACTCTGCCGAGCGCGACAAACGTTCGAGTGAGTTGTCTACCGTTTTTCGTTGCAACAAAGAAATCGCGATTCAATTACCCTTGTTCTTACGAATCAAATATAAAAAAAGAAGAAAAAAGCGAATACGAAACTTCAAATGTCTCACAGGATAAGATATTATTTGATTTTCGTCATAATTGCGTCAAAAAAATGTTTCTCGTTCAAAAAAATACGCACAAAAAAAATATTAACCTTTACTTATTATACATTTTAACTTAAAGTTCGTTAAATTAATCGAAAAAAAAAAATTGGAAAGAATATCGAATTATCCTTACAAATTTATCTTAAAAGGAAACTATTAACGTGAAAATATTTTTATTGATACTTTTTTACATGCGGACAATATGGCGTGAAACGAACGATGTTAGCGCCGCGAAAACTCGTGTGAATCGGAAGGGTGAGTAACGTGTATAAGATCCTTTCGAAAGTTTTGGTCAGGCGTACACGCCTACTTCGAGTGGAGGGGGAAGCTTCATTGCCTAAATTCGAGGTTAAACCGAAGCCAGTTTCCGAGGAAAGTTCTCGCGATTATTTATACGAAACACGCTCTAATCCGCGGGGGGAATTTCATATATATCGTGGCCACAAATTGCTTCTGTCCGTTTGCCTTTGGTAAATAAAAAGAAAACACACACACACACAAATTTATGGAAATACACGTATAATGGCGCCCTTCCTTCGCCGCCTAATATCAATAACAACGGAAACAAAAATATATATCGTGAAACCGGGTATGGAGATACGATCGATGAGAATCGAGGTGGACCGAGGGAGAAAAGAAATCGAAAGAATCCGGCGCCGTTTATTTCACTCCCCTTCTCCCACTCTCACTGCAATCCTTGCCTTCGTTTATTCCAACGATTCCAACCTTCGAATATTCTGGGTAAACCGGCCACTCTTCGATCGAAGAATTTTTTTTTAAAAAAATATTCGCTCTATTCTTCGTTTCCTCCGTACGTGAAAACAATTCGCAAAAGGTGAACGTTCTATCGATCGACGTGATTGTTGCTAAAGTTATCAGCTGTACTGTTCACTGCTGGAAAGAAATCTCGCGAAAGGAATGCGGGTATTCGTCACGTGTACTAATCCAAAACAAAATACTAATCTAAATCTTGATGATTATTATTATAAAATTATTATGTAGAATATTCTAACGATCTATCGATATAATATAAAAATTAGTAACGATAGTTTAATTTATAAATAGTCGAAAATATTTCAGCTTCCAGTTTTGGATGATTATCCTAACGTAATTTCATATAAATAAAAATAAATTTTACGATTTTGAATAGCTCTTCTACTATTATGTAGCGGTCTCAGAACTGTCAATAAAGCGTCTGAAATAGAGATAGGCAATCCTAGCAAAGAACCCCTCTTGCCCCTGTGCCGTCCCGCAAGACTTTTTTTCACCAGTGAACAGTAGAGTACGTGATCGCTCACGGAACGCTCTCGTTTATAACGTATATGGTATCGAGAAGCAAAGAACGATTCGAAAGCGAAAAAAGTTTTTCAACGATTCATTCGTCGTTTATTTTATTGATTCGCTTCAACGCGTTCGTTATGTATCCATTTAATTATTCTGCATCGATAGCGAAACGGGAAAGATGAAAGAAATAGAGATAGAAAGATTAGAAGTCAGTTTGGATACTCACCTTTTCCTCGAGCGCCGGTCCGTCTGTCATTGCGTGCATAATGGCGTCCGAAATGCGGGTGTCCAATTGTCTGACAGCCCTCTCGGCATTCAGGCCCAACGGATCGTTACGACCGTCGACCGCCACTACGAGCCTCTCCACTGTTTCCACGTACCCGGACCAAGCCAGGTCCAGCTCGGATGCCGGCTGCGTCAGGCAACCTCTGCACGCACAATTCGATCAATTGATACGTTTCCAAGTATTTTTTATTTTGCAAATTGCAATTTTTATTTTTTAAAAATAGGAACATTTTACGAATATTTTATTTTTTATTTCTATCTCGTTTCTCATCTTTCTCGCGATTCTCAATAGATTAAGGGAATACGAATACGAACGTAAAAAAAAAGGAGGGGGGAGGGGAAATTGGAAAAGTTAAAATTAACCTTGAAGTTAAATCGACCAGACAGTTGGAGATATTTGTGCGAATAGCAGGCCATACGCGCACGAGGGAACGCCTCGTCAAAGGCCATAAAAGAAAGTGAAAGTAACCGAACTCGACGTAGAATATAAAGCGGCTCGTTAAGGTTAAAAGAAACGTAGAGGAAAAGAAAGAAAGCGCGTCTATACTTTTCATTCGCGAATTTGACGAAATCTACGAATTAGAAGGATTAAAAAATTCGTCGTTTAAAAAAAAAAAAAAAAAAAAAAAAAAAAAGAAAAAAATTTAAAAAAACACGAAAAAAACTGAAAAAAATTAAAAAACTTTTTTCCGGAAAAAAAAAACCCCAAAAAAAAAGAACAGAATTTCAAAAAACTCGAAACGAACTGTATAAACTGTATAAACTCTTTTACGCGATAAATTAAACGCGCAATATTCTTATGCAAGGAATTAAGCGTGCGTGACATTTTATTTTACGCTTGAGCGAACTCGAAATTAATCTACGCCACGTTCGCAAGTGGAATTCATTTTCGACTTTAGATGGTTTTCAACGCGATACCACGAAATTCTAGTAATTACTACTAGTTCGAACACAGAGTATTTTAACCGACAAATGAATTTTACACGTCCACATTTAAGCGAAATAACTACGTAATAACTGAACCGAAATTTAAACTTAACGATTGAAAGAGAAAAAGAAGAAAAAGAGGAAGAAGAAGAATCGACGCGTATCCCGTGTAATTGGCAGCACCGTGGGCGTGCTGCGTTTTTAAAATCGCGCGTGAAAGGTGAAACGATTCCCACAGGTTTCGGGGCTAACGACTAATGCGATTGAAAATTAGAAGAAGGGGCCGGTGAATAGAGTGGCGCGAGCCGTGGATAATTAGTGGGATACGAGGGTGGTCACCTCATGACATTGGTGCAGAATCCACTGCAGGGCCTGACGGAGGGGCCGATGCCCTTGCACCTTGGACAATAGGTCATCCTGAGCAGTGCGGCGTAGCAGGCCTCCTGCTGGGGGCTTGTGCCGGAAAATAGTACGCTGTCGGTCCTGTCCAGCACCGTTTTGCCGAGAGTCAACGCCTGGACCAGGACCCGGGTCGCCTCCAGGCTTTTGCTCACCGATTTCGAGACCTGGATCGGTATGTCGCCGAACGGTTGGATCTGTTCCATCGTCTCGTACAGGCACGTCTTAAATTTCTCCGTGAAATCTTGCTCGTATTGGCGAGGATTCACGGCTCCGTGATACGCGATCGGGAACAATTTGGCGAAGAACTCGATGAACCTTTCTTGAAGCATGTCCCTTGTCAGCGGTTGCTGCAAACTGTCCGGCGTGTTGCTCGGTGACACGTAATCGACCATCGCCTGATACAGAGCTTTTATCGAGGGCCTGCTCGATACCGCCATCGTCCGATACACTTGATCGAACAGGGTTAAGGTTTTGTTCTCCGACTGTCTCGCGAGCATCGTCACTGTTTCTGAAAAAAAAAAAAATTCAATCAATTAAAAAATAGTAAAAAGATATATAGATATATAGATAATCGTTTTCGAAATTTCGAATTAAGTTTCGACGAATTTTATTCGTTTCGAACGTAACGTACGAACACGTTATATACGAAAAGACGAAAAGAAAGAAATATCGAG
>NW_006263844.1:22348-24236 GCF_000469605.1 Apis dorsata | reverse complement strand
AGAGAGAGAGAGAGAGAGAGAGAGAGAAGGCGTCGAAGAATAATGGACTCGGGTCCGCGCGATGCAAAGCGAGGAGGAACCAGGCTTCGGACGATGACTAACGTAAGAACAAATTGCCCACGCACTCGGACCTACTAACATTCCTTTAGTCTTCCTTCTCCTCCTCTTTCCCGATCAGACTGCGATCCGGCTCTCGAAATACCTCCTCGTGAAGGAGGAAATGGCCGGTAAAATAACGGCCATTGGAAGAGGACGGAGAAACGAAGGATAGAAGGAAAGAGGAACACGCGTGGAAAGGAAAAAAGGAAGAGATGTCTGCTGCACCTTCTTCTTATCGTCTTCCTCTTCCACTCTTTCTTTCCGAAGTCTTGTTTTACCTTCTCTCTTTCTCTTTCTCTATCTCTCTCTTATTATGGAACGGTCGGTCGACACGGCGCGTCTCGTCCTAAGGCACTTGAGGCCATTCCGCGGCGCAGAGTAGAAAGAGAGAGAGAGAGAGAGAGAGCTTCGACATTCCTCTCGCCGGTCATTTTATTTTAGCGCCACCGTGTGGGAGAGAGCCCTTTTATCTCTCTCTTTCTCTCTCTTTCTCTGCCGTTCTCCGCTCGCTCGTTTCACAGGGCCCTGTGTGCCATCTTTCTCCTTGTCCCACGCACCACCGCGCCTCTCTTTGGATTTTGCGCGCCTCGGCAGCCTTTTCCCTCTTTCTCCCTCTCTCGCCCGTGGATGGACGACGACGCTGCCGGTGTGTGCTCCTCGCACGCTACCCGATGGTGGCCATGTTGCGGACCACGGAGGGGGTGCAAAAGGTACGTCGTGGGAACTGTACCACGCAACCGTCTCGGACCCAACTAAATTTTAACCGCTTCTGCCTCTTTATTTTCTTCTCTTAATTCTCTTTCATTAATCGATTTAATTTCCTTATTTTTTTTTTCCCCAGAGAAACAACGCACTGTTCACCGGTGGAAAGGAAAAGTCATACATACATACCGTGATCCAAAACGACATGTATCTAAAGAATTCAAAGTGTTCTATAAACGTATCGATATAATATACAAAAATTTTATTATTTCTCGTATATATGCGTAAGCTAATTACAATTTGTAACGATAGTTTAATTTATAAACGTAGTTAAGATAATTGTAACGTATACGAATACGTTATACATATCTTAACGTAACTTAATATTCAAATCATAACTCTTCTACTACTATGTAGTTGTGTCAGCAAGATTGTCAACAAAGATTTCTTTCCACCAATGAACAGTAAATGCGCATAAGCGAGGCGTAAAATCGTGTTTGATTTTTGCAATTGGCAAGTTGTATCGAAGTTGTTGGTCCGATACGGAATTGACCTACGCCCTGCCATACCGTATATCGCGAGATGCGAGATACGTGTATCGCGCACACTTGGATATAATGTACGCGCGTTATACGGTGACGTTAGACAATTAGAGTGGATTCACACACGTCCACGTTGCGTCCGGTCCACATTTCTTGCTCGGCGAGGCGCACGCGCAAGGGGAATTCGCTGGATAGCGCGAATAAGAATAGAATAAACGGTCACGTTCGAAACTTGTGAAACGGGAGGGGGGAAGATTTTAGAGAATAAATCGAGCATTAAGGTCGAGGGTAATGCCGCGTGTCTAATGTAACTACGTTCTTCCTCTTCGCGAATCTTGTTTGGAAAATGTCAAAGGTATATAAAGTTCGAAGAATAAAGTTGATTGAATAGGCATACTATCCGATAAAAAAGAATGGCGAAAAGAGAGAATTATAATTATTACCGAAATGATCCGTGGTCTCTTAACGGTAGAGACTACTTGATCGCGATTATTATTGAGTTAATTAATTATCCATTATCGTAGCCCGACGAAAATCTAATTTCC
>NW_006263844.1:21830-22310 GCF_000469605.1 Apis dorsata | reverse complement strand
TCTCTCTCTCTCTCTCTCTCTCTCTCTCTCTCTCTCTCTCTCTCTCTCTCTGTGCATCACTCGATAAGATTAAAATTAATAGGATTACTTACTCGATGCATTTTCGTGGCCATCTTACGAAGAATCGCGGTAAAAAATTCTCGGTGAAAAAGAAACGAGTCTGAAAAGACGAAATCGATGCTAATTAATTCGTCGGGTATGGAAAAACGCGAAACCTGTTCCTTCCGACGAACCCACCCGGATCGACACCCACGCCAGCTTCTTCGGAGGAGCTGACTCGACTTCCTTTCCCTGGGTCGAACGAATCACGAAACACGCGTGACCCGCGATAAATATCTTGCGGTGGGAAACGTTTGCGTTTTCCGCGAGTCGATCGAAAATAGAACGCGCGAGCCGGAGAGAACCGAACGCCTAGAGAGACACTGCTAGAGGTTGCCGAGGCAACGACACGCGCGGACATCCCACTTTCGTCACCAAGAT
>NW_006263844.1:17580-21506 GCF_000469605.1 Apis dorsata | reverse complement strand
CTCGTTTCTTCAAATTCGCCTCGTTTTTTTTTTTTTTTCTTTTTCTTTTCTTTCTTCTTTCTTTTAACGTGAATTACCAAAAAGTGGAATAATCCTCGAAAACTTGGAGGATCCCCGTTCACTTAAAGGCGACTCCTCGTTTAACGTTCTCGAGGAGGCGCGCGCGCGTGCGCACGTAGCGTAGCGAACGATATTCGACTGGGGACGAAGTCGTGCGGCACGAAAATCACAGAGATAGGCGAAATAACGGAGAATCTCTCGCCGCTCTCTCTCTCTCTATTTCGCACCGCTAAAGGGGTTAACCTGTATAAACATGCACGCTGTATATATATCCACCCACGTCGGTTCGATTTTCTCCAAGTTTCGAGCTCTGACTTTCAGAGGTCAGATCACGGGTTGTGCGGTTTACTAAATATTTCCTCTTCGTTTTATCCTCCACCGTGTAAATATGTCGGTGTATATTTCGATTTTTCTTTTTCTTTTTCTTTTTCGCATCTTCACATGGAAACAACATGGAGGAGAAGGAGGAGGAGGAAAATTTATCGCGCGTTAAAGAAAAGCCAATGATTCTATTTTTTCACGCCCTCTCTCGCGATTCGGGTGGAATATAATTTAGATTGAAAAAAAAAAGGAACAGCAACAAATTACCGATAAGAAGAACAGAAATGTGATATTACGTTCGAAAAGAGAGTCGAGAATCATATGTTTATTCGAAATTATAACTTATCTGATAAAAACGATACTCGTTAAAGGCAATCAGCGCGATAATGCATTTCTCGGAAAATGTACATACGTTTATCAGTTAAATACGTAGTTTTTCCTTCTTTTTTTTTTTTTTTTTTTGTTCAATGAACAAAAAAATCTCAATCGATGTTTTTTGAATTATCCCCATCGAGAGATATCGAAGTAAATACGACACGTGTAAACGGACACGTGCATATTTTTTTCTTTTTTTTTTTTAACAAATATATCAAACGATAAAAAACAAACGCAGATCACAAATCTACTCGCGAAAGAATTCAATTTGCTACTACGTTTAAATTTCGAAACGAGCATTCAACTTCATTCAATTTAACAAAATCAGTGGAATTTGCAACGCGTGTAATTTAAATCATTATTTGGATCATTAATTTAAATCATTATTTGGATAAAGATTCCTTTGTCAAATTTTCTATCCTTTCAATTATTATAATTAGACCATCTCCTTGAAGTTAAAATATACCATTGCCTTTCCTCCCTCCTTTTTTCTTTATAAAAAAAAAAAAATTACACCTGATTCTAGAAATCCCTGAAAAGATCACTGCGAACAGTTTTTTCCCAACTTGCCTCTCAAAGGTTGAAAACAAACGCGTGGAATATTTCTTCGAAAAATAGAGAAGAAGTTTCGAGCAAAGAGGACTAATTAACCCAATCTTCCAACCTAAGTTTTCCTTCGATCACGAAGGAAAACTTTTTTTTTTCCTCCCATAATAACGGTAACGTAATCGAAAATTTTCCTCCAATTTAAATCCTCGCGGCTCGCTGCCTCGAAAGATTACATCAACGATGGAAAGAGAGAGAGAAAAAAAGGAAAGAAAGAGAGAGGAGAAAAAAAAGGGTGAAATGAGAAAGGGTTCGTTAACAGGCGTGTATATACGTATATATTTTAGAGAGAATTCCGCGAGATTTCTCGTAATTTATAGTTGCACCGTCCGGGGTATCGTTTATCTAAATATAGATAAGGCTTATTCTCTTTCTCTCTCTTTCTTTCCCTCTCGGTGCGCAAAGTCGTGCGGCGCGAAATTCACGGAGGAACGCGACATAATAAGGCCGGAGGTGCATGTGCGAGGCCAGTGTAGCCAACCACAAAATGTCTCGAGACCCTTCGAAACGTTTCGAGCCCAGGTAAGGAACAATTCGCTTCAACTTCGATAATATTATTTATATTATTTTTCTTCTTTCTTGAAAGAAGAAGGTAAAAAAATTTTCGCCAATTTCAAACTCGACTTCGTTTCAGAGCTTTAAAACTTGGATTTGTTTCGAGGATTCTAGAAATCGAAACGAAAGTAAAAATATTTTTATTACGCGAAAATAATCGATATGTTGTTTATTTATCGAGTTACGAGTTGAATTTTGTATCGTAACATTGAACACGAATAGAAGAATAATACGTTTCGTTCTACTTGCTCGAAACTGATATTTTTGCATTCGAGAGTACACCACGAATTCGTCGCGAATTCTTCTTCCCCCGTATCGAGAAAATCTGAAAATCCACCATTTTACCGATCGATCCCTGTGAATACGAGGTGCGAAAAAATGCGAGGCACGAAACGAAAACGCGTTTTAAACCGCGTTATCATACGTTTAAATAAATTCCCGTCGAAAGTTAAGGCAAAAAAAAAAAAAAAACTTCGATTCGAATTGAAATTCGATTTCGAATGGAAAGAACATTTTCGAGGGAAAAATTCAAGTTACGTTTTCTTCGACGTTCGTGGAAAGCTCGCTCTTCGAATCCTTGAAACACTTATAATATACGGAACGGTAAATAATACAAAACGTTACGTTGATTGTTTAAACTGATCGAGGGACAACCTTCGACACGCACAGTTGTTAAGTTAGGTTAGGTTAGGAAGAACTAAATTTGTCGATCGTACACGTCACAAGGCAAGCGAAAATTACGTAATCCTCGAATATATGGATGTTTATTACGCAAGAGATCTTTAAGTAATAAGATAGATGCAAAGGAATAAATTGATACGCTATTAGATACGCCAGTTTAAAACAGATACTCATCTTCTACCCGGATAATAGGTTATATTTGAATAATCGAGCTTCCCACGTGTTAACACTGTTATTATTATGCTCGATAAAAAATTTCGACTAATAAGAAACGTTTTATCTTCCATTATGAAATATCCCGCCTCTTATCGGTTAAATTCGAATGACCTCGATTCCACATTCCACATTCGCCATTCAGCCTTCCTTTTCCATCATGCATTTTCCAGAAGATGATCATAGTCTCTTCTTCTGCGGCGACAAAATGAGAGTAAAAAATTAAAAAGAGAGTAAAGAATATATATATATACATTCTATGGGGATATGTACGGTTAGAAGTGGAAGGGGGGCAATGCGAATTTCGCGGGGAAATGTGATACAACGAGGTTGGGCAGATCCCCCCTCCTTTCCCTCCCATTGGATTCGAGTGGACCGCCGATATTGTCGTCCATATATTCGCGTTTATGCATACCGGCCGAGGGCCACCGATCATGCAAATCTGGAAGGGAATTCGATACTATTCTTCTTTCTTCTTCATGCGCGAAATTTCGAGCGTACATCGAACGAAATTGACGAGAGAAGGGAGGGGGGAGGTAGAGGGAGAGATGAGTTTCTTTTGAACTGGCGCAAGTTCAGGGACGAAGATGGGTTTTTTGAAAGTTTCTCGATCGTGATTGGATTCGACTTGGATTGGATTTTGATTTTCTAATAAAAAATTCTATTTTTTTCAGGACGGTACAGGGGCAAGAGAGACGTTTATTATAGTAGTAGAAAAGATACAGTTTGAATATTCAAAACTATCGTAAAAATTATTTTCATTTTCACGAAGTTGGCATAATCATCCAAGATTGGAAGCTAAAAATATTTTCGAAACTGTTTAGAATACGTTTAGCTTATTCGTATAATCGAATACGAAATTACATTTATAAATTATCGAATCGTAATTAGCTATTGAGAAATAAAAAAATTTTTTTATTACATCGATATGTTAGAATAATCTAGATCCTATGCCTACGCTAATATTTAGATATAGATCGTCATTCTGGAATTGGTATATGTGACAAACACTACGATAGAAACAAAAGTGCATGTGAAAATAGGCGTTTCCTTCCACGTTGACCAATCAGCACGCGAGACTTCTTTCCACCAATGAGCAATATTATTCACTGCTG
>NW_006263844.1:9977-17395 GCF_000469605.1 Apis dorsata | reverse complement strand
CAGGACGGACGGCACAGAAATAAGAAGAGTCCTTCAAATACTTTGTTTACATTCTATACAATAGTAGAAAAGGTATAGTTTGACATTCAAAATTATTGCAAAAATTATTTTTATTTTTATGAAGTTACATTTAGGATAATCATCCAAAATGGAAACTGAAAATATTTTCAAAACTATCTTTAGTATGTCTAATTCGTATTAGTATGTCTAATACTCGAATACGATATTACACTTATAAATTAAACTATTGTTACGAATCGTAATTAGTTTATTGATGAGAAATAAAAAAATTTTTGTATTATATCGATACGTTAGAATAATCTGGATTCTATGCTTAAGTTAATGCATCCAAGTTTAGATACATATCGTTGATCTAGATTGGTATATGTGACAAACACTACGATAGAAACAAAAGTACATGAGAAAATAGGCGTTTCCTTCCATATTGGCCAACTAGCACGCGAAACTTCTTTCCACCAATGAACAATATTATTCACTGCTAAAAAAAAGTCTCGCAGGACGGACGGCACAGAAATAAGAAGAGTCCTTCAAATACTTTGTTTACATTCTATACAATAATAGAAAAGGTTATAGTTTGACATTCAAAATTATTGCAAAAATTATTTTTATTTTCATGAAGTTACATTTAGGATAATCATCCAAAACTAGAAACTGAAAATATTTTCGAAACTACTTATAGTATAGCTAATTCGTATACTCGAATACGAAGTTACACTTATAAATTAAACTATCGTTACTGAAAAATAAACAATTTTTGTATCGATATGTTAGAATAATCTAGATTAACCTATACGTCATTTGGATTTGTGAAAATAAAATTTCCTTGCAAGTTAATCAGACTCGCATCCCTTTTCCATCAGTGAACAATACTTGTTTTCGAATTAAAAAAAAAAAAAAAATACGTCGTTGCATAAGCCACTGTTTTCTTTTTTTTTTTTTTTTTGCTTTTTAGCGTCTACTTTTTCAAGTTCTCTCTCTTCGCAAGAGTATCTGTCACCAACTCCAATTTGCTTCTGACAACCATGTCCACTTGTCGGTACGGTATAAAAAGTGGGTTACGGGTACTGCTACGGAAAGAAAACTAACAGTGAGAGATTTTAAAAAAGAAAATTATCTTACAGCTCGCGTAGATTACGCGAATATTCTTCCATTTTTTCCCTCCTTTTATTTATTTTTTTTTTTTAATACCGTTATACGCGAAATAATTACACGGAGTCGCGAGCATGAGTACGAAACCGTGTTTTCGAAAAGAAGACTAAGACGAATAGGAAAAAAGAACGGTGATAAAGATGGAAGCGAGCAAAAGAAAAAGTAGGAATACGATGCGCGCCATTGTGAGAAATAAGAGAAAGATGGCCCCGTAAGCTACCGACGACATGGGTCATCTCGCTTATCTCGGGCTTAACCAGCCGTTTAGCTCGGTTACACACACGAGCGGGACAAATGTACAGGTGATACAGACGCGGGACCTCTTATCGACTCGGGCCCTGCGTTACCTGATCACCCACGTAAAATGCCTTGTAGAATCGTACCGGTATCGGGGATTATCCTTGCCGGGGGAATTGAAAAGAAGCCACAACCATGCGTTTTAAATATAATTGCGCGCCTCGAGAATCCACGTCTTTATCTTTTTTATTTTTTTTTTTTTTTTTTTTTGCGAGTCCTATTATTCAGTTATAAAAGTCTCGCAGAAGAAACGCTGTTTTCCCACGCATAGAATCCACCAAAGTATTCTAATATTCTATCGAGATAATATACAAATTTTTTTTATTCCTCATAGCAGGCTAATTATGATTTGTAATGATAATTTAATTTATAAATGTAATTTCGTATTCAAGTGTGTCGTATTCACTTCATGAAAATGAAAATAATTTTTACGATTTTGAATATTCAAAATATAACTCTTTTATTACTACGTAACGTATGGTGTCAGAATAGTCAACAAAGCGTTTGAAGCGGCGATAGAAGATTCTAGCGAAAGACACTTCTTACCCCTGTACCGTTTTGCGAAACTTTTTCCCAGCAATAAACAGTATGATACTCAGTTTCGAGTCCAAACTCGTCTAAACTCATCTAAACGAGACGCGTAGTCTCATTCGGTAAATTACACGTGTCTAAACTTTCCGTAATGTAGTTGCAGACTAGAGATAAAAGATGAGTCCTTTTACACGGAGTCGATTCCTTTTACGTACGAGTTTTAACATATTTTATCGCAATTTTTTTCTTGATTAAACAGACTACACATTCGCTTGATACGTATTTAGGTAAGAATCAGTAAAATTGATGTGAATTGGAAATTTCAACACATAATAATAATCGAAAATAATTGTGACAAACAGTCGAGGTTATACGAAAAGCGGATTAATTATATTAGATGGATATTAGCTGGATAGGACTAAATGTTATTCAAGCATTTTAATAAGTAATTATTTAAAGTAATTTTATTCGAGATTTTTAACTTACTTTTTCAACGGATTAATGCCCAACTCTGTTATTTTAATCAGCTAAAATACGAGAATACCAATTGAGGAAATTTTTCAAAGATATGTAGATTTTTCGGGAGACATTTACACGGAAGAATCTGTCTCGGGTCTCGGTTCGTTCTACAATAGGACGAAAGTGTCTCTGCAACTCGTACTCGCGGCGCTCTACCCGTCAAATAAATTGCAACAATGGAACGAAGATCTGAACTGGCAACCCCGATCGTCATGAAATATAGCGCGCCGCTATGAAGACTCATATATCTTTTTCCCAGAGGATTATTTGTTGTAAGTTGAAATATAAAAATATTTTGGAAAAATTTGTCCACTTTCATTCTGGTTAAAACGGGATTACGCAGGATTTTATTCGTGGACAAAGAAGTCATCAAGCTTCGTTCACTTTCATTGCTCGATAAGAATGAAACGAAAGCCGGAAACATCGGTTGTTTTTCATTTTTGCTTTCGATCGATCCACGATGTTAATGCGTCGCGCACGAGATAAAACACGATCGCTGTTTCCTCGGATAGGATCCTCTCCCTGCTCGTTACATTAATTACGCAAATGTCTTGATTATCGTACGGCCAATAACGTCAATATTGGGTCGTTGGCTGGTTCAGCACGCAGCTCACCAGGAACGTACACGCGCATTAATATATGCTTTTAGAGAGGGATCTCGAGGGCCGAAACGCGCCAGTTTACACACCGATAACATATCCTCCACGATTAATTATCCACCACGCGTCATCGCCTTTTTTACACACGTCTCTTTGAATTAAAAGAAGAGAAAAGTATCGAGAATACTGGATTTCTACGTTTTACAAATTGCTTCGACAAATCGTTCGTTATTCACAAAGATTGTTGGAACTTCGAATCGAACTTGACAACAAATTTTCTCAAATCGATCTCGATTGTTTAAATAATATCGCTTACATTATGATATTAATTTTTTGAAAGAATCGAAATTTCTCAAATCTTTTCTACAAATTACATCCTAAATGTATCATCGAAATTGCTCGATCATTTTGATTTTTGGCACGCGCGATCAAAACACGAAGATGTACGATTAAATGTGCAATATTATAAGTGTTATAATAAATATTGTTAATATCGTATAACATTGCTTATGACAATATTAACTTTTTGATCGAAATGAAATACGTAAGGATCGAAATTTCAATCGTCGAATCTTTATTTCTCGAATCTTTTCCACCTATATATATATATATATATATACGAAAAGTTGCTCAATCGCTTTGGTTTGGCACGTGCGGTCAAAGCACGAATTAAGTGTATCCAATGTTGTGTACATTAGGTTACGACAGTAATAACTTTTCGATCGTTTTCAAACATCAAATCGATAATTACAATTTCGAAACGAAATATGAAAAATCTTTATATTTCTCTTCATATCTTTAATTAAAAATTATCATCGTAATTGCTCTATCGCTTTAGTAAATGTTATAATTAATATAGTTAATATTGCTTACGATAACATTATCTTTTCGATCGAAATGTTTCGAAAATTTGAAAGGAACTGAAATTTCGTCAAACGTCTTTTTCATACTGAAAAATCGCGTCACCATCGAAATTCCTCAATCGCTTTGCTTTTGACACCCGCGATTAATTATTATATTAATTATCAACTTTTCGATCGAAAATTTCATTCATCAAATCTTTTCCATGTACACGAAAACGTCGCGTTATAAATCGTTCAATCGCTTTAACACGCGCTATTAAAGCACGAGTAATCGTTATAGTTAATTAATAGTGTCGTAATTATTAATAGCGTATATAATATTGCTCGCGATAATAACGAATAACTTCTCGATCGAAAATGTTTCGAAAAATTTGAAAGGGAACCACCGTTGAAATTTCGTTCGTCGATTCTTCTTCTTCCACTGTACGAAAATTGCTCGATCGCTTCGGTTTTGGCAAGCATTCGCCGAGCAAAACAGAGAGAGAGAGAGAGAGAGAGCGCGCGCATGCGCGCCTTCGATCGTTACCACCTGCTCCCCGTGAATTTATGAATTGTTTTTGTTACCATCTGTTCGGCGGACGAGCGGCATGGATGACAGTTACGCTGCCGCGATATATCTTCAACAGATATAATGCAATTTATAATCGCGCTCATCCTTCCATTTCGAGCTCGCGTCCGCGCTAAACAATAGTTGCTCGACCGTGTTATTCATACGCGGAATTATACGCGATCGAACGTGAAATTGGTCGCAGTTATTTTAATGGAATTAATCAAAGGATACGCGCGACATGAAATTTCCTGATTTTCGATCCACTCGCTCTCGAGTTATCTCCGTTGTAAATTCATTGATAAAAATCTTCTCGTTTTCTAACCACGACGATTTAATCGGAGAACGAAAAAACGATCGAATCAAGTATATCTTATATACGATTTCCTCGATCTTTCCTGACATTTTTTAATCCTCTTGCTTTTTCCTTTTTTTTTTTCTTTTACCTACTTCGAATTATCCTCTCGCGATGAAAAATATTATTTTGTGATCGAAACGATCTCGTTGCGTTCTCTATATAAATTGCAATAACAGAGTGATTTAAAATTAAAACGAGTAGTGGTTAATCGACCATACGTTATCAGTTTGTTTAACGAGCTTTATTATCCTACCTGTTGAGAGTTAAGTGCTGGTTGACTGGCGTAGTTTCGTGTTCCGACTCGTAAATGAGAAAAGGAGGAAAAAATAAAATCGAGAAACTCGAGAAATATATTAGATAGATACGAGAGACTTATTTTATTCTCTATCGCTACGCAACATGGCGGACGATAAATTTAAGGAAAATAATTTTTGAACGAAAATGAAATCAAACAGAATTCGATTACAAAAGTAAGACGAACTTTAAAGAATACAATCATTTTCATTAGTCAAATTTTTCACGATCGTTTTGATTCAGTGATTCGAATAATAAGAGCTGACTGGATAAAATTGTAATTTGTTATTTCATTAAAAATGTATATATAAAAATACAACTAAATATTTGTGATTTGAATCTTTCAGTAAAAAGAGAAAAAATTGTAGCAAAATTAACTTGGAAAACGCTTCAAATTTACAATGTATGATAAACTAGACTTTGAGAATTGGAAATGGTATTCCAAAGGATAATTTGCTTATATAAAAAAGAAGTTATGGATATTTGCTATAGAATATTCCATCCTATAAATTATTGGATATGGAGCCTAAAGAGTGATAATTTAATGAAACGAAAATTATAAAATGAAAAAAACACTGTGAGAAGACATATGCTCAAAGATTGAAAGGAATAAAAAGATTACTAAAGTTAGAAATATTATTATTAATAATTATATATATATTATAATATAAGGTTAAAATAGATTAAAATTAATGCATAAATATGAATGGCTAGATTAAAAAATCCGCTAGATCGCAAGCTTGTATATATCATTAATATAGTTTTGCAAATCAAATATGGCGGTAAAAAAAAATTTGTAATACGAACTTTAAGTTTAATTTAAAAAAAAATCGATAATTTATAACGATTTAAATTAAAACAGATATTTAAATATGTTTCTTAAAATTATTAATATATATATAATAAATACAATTTACAGAATATTTCTCAATTCATTGAAACCGACCAATCAATTATTCCAATCAATTATTCGCGTGCACGTTTAAAAAGAGGAAATTAAAATTTTAACGCATAAAAAACAATTATTCTTTTGTATAAATATTCGAAAATGAATTTTGTCAAAAATTTTGAATTTAGTATACGTCGTTCGAATCACGTGTGCGTTCGAAAGCGTATTAAAATTACAGCGCGAAAACTCTATACTCTAGATCCCCCCCTTTCTCCCTCCTCCTAGGGATTTATCGAGATCCCCAGTCTTTCTCGAGATACTTATCCGCGCCTTGGAGCGGCGCGGATCGCTTCAATAGATACTTTTTTCCGCGTGGGGACAACAGATCCGCGAGGATCATTAGAGATAAGAGAGGACCATTGTCCGCTCACAAACGTGACTCGTATGAGATAGAAAGAATAGGGGGACAAAAGGCGGAGGAAAAGAAGGCCTCGATTCTCTTTTCCTTTTCTTTCTTTCTTTCTTTCTTTCTTTCTTTTTCCCCCCTCCTCATTTCGTTCCGTCCCGGCAATTAACGGCCAACGTTAATTGTCATCCGCGGTTTAATGCCACGTGGGTTTAATTTTCTTCGACCAATTCGATATTCTATCCTTATTTGCTCGTATAAATTCTTCCCCCCTCATTTTAGTTATAAAATACAACAATTTGAGACGAGGAAGAAAATTTTCGTTATAAATGGAAAATGGAAGATGGAATAAATTCAAATCACATTTGTCTCTGTTTAAGTAATTAACGAGTTGCGAGGCAACAAATTGCTTCTGCGCATTAGGGAACGCGAGAGAATCTACTTAAGAATCGTTCCACGATTTCTTATTGATGCGACGAGCGTGTGTTATTTTCATCGAGCCGCGTTAAAAAAAAAAAAATGTTGCGTGCTTTGGAAAATTTTTGGAAAATATTCTTATCCTATTAGAAAGAAAATAGATACGCGCGTTTTTATCGATAGAGAAGTTTCTTCTTGTCGTTGTTCGGTAGCGAATAAATACGACAAAATCTTTCTTATATATGAACGAAGAGAATATAACGCAGGCGCAGATGTCACTTCGATTCGCGTGTAAAAAAGAAGGAAGGGAAAAAAAAAGAAGAAGAAGGAAAAAAGAATGGAAACATTTTATCCATTCAAGAATAAAATAAAACGTCAACCGATACGAAATCGTATTATCGATACCGATCCCCGATTACGAATTCGAATAACGATCGAATTAAATCGTCATGCCGGGCATGCGTTCCTATCGGCGTGATACGCATCGAATTATATATACCCGTGCAGTGGATGTGTGTTGAATCTCTG
>NW_006263844.1:5908-9511 GCF_000469605.1 Apis dorsata | reverse complement strand
TTTTTTTTTTTTTTTTTTTTTTTTTTTTTTTGCAAAATTTCGTTGCAACAACGGATCAACAAGATCAGAAGCAATAAAATATTTTAAATTCGAAAATCTGCTGTTTCACCTTTTTCTTTTCTTTTTCTTTCTTTTTTTTTTCTTTTATCTATCTTTTCGCAGTTTGTCCTCGATGTTGATACTCTTTCGCCTCGTAAAACACGTTTCTGTCCCGTGCAATATACAATTCATAGAAAGTTTCGAAGGCTTCGACAGGTAGTATTATACATATCGAGGAAGTAAGTTTCTGATAGTAAATTCTGCGTTTCGAGGACGTTTATGCTCGGTCGATAGGGAAGCTCGATCGAGAAATATGGCGTGGATAACTCTGCAAATATCTATAAATATATTTTTTGAAGTATGTCAAACAAACAAACAAACAAAATGAGGACAAATCGTTTTTCTTTTTCTTTCCTTCCAATAACGATAAAAAAAACAAGCAAAAAAAAAAAATGCAAGCAAACAAACGAGACAAGACGAAAATATTTCTCCACAATTTGACAAAAAAAAAAAAAAAAAAAAAAGAACAAATCCTTTTCTTCTTCCATTTCTCTCAATTATTCGAATCCTTTGTTGAAAGAATTCGTATTCTCCCTCGTCAGTACTAACTTGCCACTTCCTAATTGCCCCCTCCCCAAGAATAAATATATTAGGAGCGTATACACGCGAGGTGATCGATGGTAGGAACGAGGCACGCGTGTCTCGTTGGAGATTGAACGAAGGAGGGAAAAAAATGAGAACAAGTGCGTATATAAAAGCGCAGGATGTCGAGATGGGAGGGTCTGGGCCGCGTAGGCGGCTCGTTCCGGATTCCTGGTCCACCTCCACCTTTTTCTTGAAGCGGTTGTTTAGTCAGTCGGTTTCGTCGTCGTCCTTCTCCTCCTCCTCCTTCTTCTCCTCATCTTCGTCGCAGTAGGTGCGTGCCTTTGTGAAATCGTCACTGCGCCGCCGACCCTGAGACGTCTCGAGGGTGGACGACTACATCGACTTCTCTCCACTTTTCACCGACTCCACCGTTATGACCGCTAATTTGCCATGCTCCTCTACTCTCTGTCTTCTCTCTCGCTATATAATTCTGAAATTCGGTACATCTCCTCCATTCCTCTCTCTCTCTCTCTCTCTCTCTCTCTCTCTCTCTCTCCCCCGCTCTCTCTCTCTCTCTCTCTCTCTCTCTCGCTCTCTCTCTCTCTCTCTCTCTCTCTCTCGCTCTCTCTCTCTCTCTCTCTCTCTCTCTCGCTCTCTCTCTCTCTCTCTCTCTCTCTCTCGCTCTCTCTCTCTCTCTCTCTCTCTCTCTCGCTCTCTCTCTCTCTCTCTCTCTCTCTCTCGCTCTCTCTCTCTCTCTCTCTCTCTCTCTCGCTCTCTCTCTCTCTCTCTCTCTCTCTCTCGCTCTCTCTCTCTCTCTCTCTCTCTCTCTCGCTCTCTCTCTCTCTCTCTCTCTCTCTCTCGCTCTCTCTCTCTCTCTCTCTCTCTCTCTCGCTCTCTCTCTCTCTCTCTCTCTCTCTCTCGCTCTCTCTCTCTCTCTCTCTCTCTCTCTCGCTCTCTCTCTCTCTCTCTCTCTCTCTCTCGCTCTCTCTCTCTCTCTCTCTCTCTCTCTCTCTCTCTCTCTCTCTCTCTCTCTCTCTCTCGTCACCGTAGATATCGCTAAAGAAACGTAAACGGAAATATTTTTTTCATTTACTTAATTTTTCTAATTATATCGATAATTTTAATAAAATTTCAAGCTGTAATATTTTAAACTTTTAGCTTTTAAATCTTTGTATAAAGATTTAATTTAAATCTATATTTCTTTACGTATAAAATTATTTAAGTAGTTTTAAAGTGAAAAAATTATATTTTCGATATAAAATCGATTTATAAATTTTTTATCAAAGTTATTTTCAATTTGATACATTTATTCATTATATTTTAAGTTTATTTAATTTAAACTATTTTATAAATTTGTATAATAAACTGAATGAAACTAATAAATTCGCAATAAAGTTATCGATAAATTAAAAATTTTTATATAATATTTATTTTAACGTTTAAGCACGCAAAAAAATTTGAATTTAATAGAATTGATTAATTAAACTGAATATTACATTTATAAACACATTTTAAATTGCATTTAATATGATAAAAGGAATATTTTTAGATAAAATATTTATAGTATAAATTTAATTACTATTTCTCAATAATATTTATAAAATTAATTAATAAATATAAAATAAAATTCTAATTTTCAAAACTATAGAAAATGAAGAATATTCGTTCCAATATCGATTTATTTCTTTCGACGAAGCGCATTTACCGAAACACGAAAGCCAACTGTGCGAGTCGCGTATCGTGTAAAACTTTATACCAAATTGGAGTGGCAAAATTCCTAGGAGTGGAGATAAACTGGAAGGAGCAAGATGTAAGAGTTCATATATACATGTATATAAAATATAAGTAGGAATTCTGTTGGGAAATCTCGAACCGATATTTTTTGATGCGTACGAGTTACGAATAACTGTTCGTAAAACGGGGAGGAAAGGATCGAAATAAAAGAGGGAAATCGCGCGTTTAAAGATTTATAATAGTAAAGCGTAACGGAATTACACCGTCACCGATATATATATTCGAGATATCGTTACACGCGTTGTGAATCGCGATGAAACTGCCATCTATCGATACATCCTTAATTTAAAACAAATAATTACAAGAGAAAATATTTAATTTTCACTCAAAGTTGTATCTCGTGTATACCTCAATATCTTGCTCGGTGAGAAAGAGGTATGCGAAGCGAGATCAGATTACGCACAAGTGAGCCACACCTTTGCCCAATTTGTCTTTCCACTTTTCGTTCGTAAAATGATCGTCGCCGTTGCGTTGTCAAATTACTCGTCTACCTTGTAATGACAAAACTATCTGATACATTATTTTTGCTACTGATAAAGTTATTATTCCATAGATTTAAATACACTTTTTCCTCAAATAAATAATATATTAAAATTGTATTCGTAAAAATATAAGAAACTGTGTTCTCAAATTATTTATAATTTATAAAACCATTAATTCGAAAAATTTGTTCGAACAATTATTTTTACTTTACGATAAAATTATTATTCGATATATTTAAATACATTTTTTCTTCAAAATTTCCTGTTAAAATTATATAATTCGTAAAATTATAAGAAACTTGATTTAAAAAAAAAAAGAAACGGTTTCCATTATAATTTTAATCTTCGTTGAACATGATGTTTCTACGACCGTACACTAACCTTCTTCGATACAGTTGTAGGCGCGCTCTGTGTTTAAATAATAAGTATCTCTCTAAACTTTTCTCCTAATGTAAATTTGTCCGCAGTATCTCACTCGATAAGCTCGATTTTTGGGAAAAGGATATTTGCTCAACCTTTACAGGTCTGAAATTTATTTATTTATTTATTTTGTTCATATCTCGTTAACTCAATATTTTACAATCGGTCTACACACCGGAAGATAAACATATTAAGAACTAATTACTTGGTTCCGGTCTTTGTAATTAGATTTCTCACATATAGATACAGTTGCTTAATTGGTTCGAATTATTCGCAGGATCCT
>NW_006263844.1:2540-5693 GCF_000469605.1 Apis dorsata | reverse complement strand
TTTTTTTTTTGTAAATTTAATATATTCATTCTTCTCCGATGCGGAAAAAGGGAAATGAACGCGGTTAATTAATTCTTTTTGTTTTTTTGGTACTCTTTTCTATTTTATTAAAAAAAAAAAATCTCTTTTCTTTATTTTTATATGTTAGTATCCATCAGTGTAAAAAATTCTACCATTATGCGCAGACTTTTATCACCGTCAATATTTGTCACTTTCCTCGCGAGTCGCTCGTTCATCGTGACGAAATGGCCACACTTTATCCACCGTCGAAGGATGTTGGTTAAAATGATACTTAAAAGGGATATGTTTTCGGAAAGATTCGAGAGCACAATTTGTTACACGACACGATACGTGGTTTGGAAGAAAAAAATTATTTATACATTGCTCGATTTATAAACACGTTCTGCCAATTTAAAAACGGAACGATTTATCATCGTATCAGAAATTTACATTACATTTCGACGTGCACGCTCCTCAATCATTTACTTTATTCACGAATCATATTATCTAACGATCACGAAAGACGCATAGCTTCGAATCGATAACTGGCGGAAAGATTAATTAATATCCTCTTTCCAGTCTTACGCCTTCATGATTGTGTACACAAAAAGTGAAAAATACTATGCAAATACAATTTCCAATGGCAAATAATAATTGTCCGTGGATAATAGCCGAAGGCGACATCTAGTAGGGTAGAACGAGTAATATGGGAAAATGAAGAGGAGAGCGATAAAGTATCCGTACCGTTACCACGCCATTATTCAATCCACTTTCGGATATTCAGAAATATGATTTATGCACGGAGCCTTAGGTGCAAGCACACGAGTTACCCACGATTTATCGCCTCGCTACCAAAGATGTATTTCCATTCCTCTCTCGTGGAAAAAACTCTGCTCGCCGGGTTTACGCCGCGACTGCGCATAACTCCCTCTGTATCACGTGACATGTATCCAGTTTTGTTCAGCTTAATTTATCCAACTGTCGTATCGAGTGTATAACGGTTGCGTTGAAAGAAGGATAATTGATCGTGAGGCGATATCTTGCGAACGTCTTATTCACCGGTGATATCGAGGCGCGAGATAAACGTTTTGTTTATATTTTATTAATTAAATTTCTGTTAATGGATGGTGATCGGTAGTGACGTGAAACGATATCTCGTGAACATCTTATTCAACGTGAAATATAATCTCGACGAACGCGCTTTTAAAACGTTTTCTTAATTGAATTTCACCGTTAAAAATACGTGATCTGCTACGTCCTGCGATGCAAGTTAAAAGTATACGCGCAATTCATGCCAATGAAATATTAATATCGTCATTTCATTAATCGCGGTCCCTCGTGGTTTAAACTATACGCTTTACGTTTCGATCAAATGACGAATCGAACAAAGTTTCGCTTACGTAGTTTTCATTAATCGTAGTCCACGCGATTCGAAGCAACAAATACAATCTTCTTTCATTCTTTCATTTTCAACAAGTCTTAAGAAGTTCTGTTCTTAATTCCGAGAATTGAATATCTATTTTTAAAAGATGGAAAATTTGCATCGAATCACATTTTACAAAGAAATCTGTTCAGTGAGCAGAGACTGTTAATTTCGGTAAAAAAAAAAAAAGAAGAAATTCGAATAACTCGAATATTTCGAGCAAACGAGAGAGACGATGATCGAGGGAGCGAAATTTTCTTATCCCCAAAACGGATTTTGCCTAATTGGTGACGAGAGGGAACGATAAACACAAGGCGCATGGGTTAGAGAGACAAGCGTTGCGCAACACGTCGAGAGAAATTTCGTCCGGCATTCTGTCATGAGTTTAAAATAAATTACCGCGATGCAGGCCGATGACCTGGCCCGCCCAGCACGTGCAAAAATCTTTTTCTCCCTCCAGCAGCTCGCCGCCACACGCGGAGCCCGAAACCGTCCGACCAAACGACACGATCCACGCTCTTCGCCAACCTTTCTCAATACTTCAAAATCTTCCCGCTAAAAATCAAAATCCATCCTAACTTTTCGCTACCGAAAAGTTTATTTATTCTCTTTTCGAACGATGAATTATTCCTTTAGTCGTTTCAAAGATAGAAAAAGAAAGTATATTTATAAACGCGTAAAAAGAAAAAAAAAATTTTATCCTCATATATGAGAAACGTATATATCCGAAATAAGTAAGTAAAATCCCATTGTAAACCCGGGGATTCGGAATGGAAGCTGACGCACACCTCGTAAACAGTCCGAAATGGAAACATTAATGTAATTCGATCTCGAGATAATTTTCCATACAGCCGGCCAACACACCATTG
Organism: Apis dorsata; assembly: GCF_000469605.1. Lineage (NCBI taxonomy): Eukaryota > Metazoa > Arthropoda > Insecta > Hymenoptera > Apidae > Apis > Apis dorsata. Next base: position 3,401 of record NW_006263844.1, on the reverse strand, counting down.
TTCGCCATTGTCCGCGCGAAACGTGTCTCACGCGTGTCGAGCCTCGTGAACGCGCACCACCAACAATAATAGCAACGCCCTCCCGCTGGGTGGGACAGCGAGCGCGCTTAGAATCGCAGCGCCAGTACCCGTTGATGTTTTAACAACCCCACGTGCGAAAACAGAGCGGAGATCGCGACACTTTCAACCCCACCTTCCCCCTCTACCTTTAAGAGAAGGAAGGAAGGAAGGACATCACGCTCGATTTGCTTCGAGCGAGCCTCTACCGTCTTGCTCGGCTCGACCAATCCCAAACGGCTAATTACCCGTGTAGTCGTATCGTTTGCGGTAAAGAATATATATAATCGAAGAAACGGTCGTCTTCGATTCGCTCTCCTTCATTCAGCGTCAATCGTTGCCTGCGAGAATTTGACAGTTAATCATTCGCGCGGTTTCGCGTCAGCGAATATACTATATATTTCGTATAGTATAGTTCGATACGGTAGCTTGGATATAGGCGACAAATGAAGACGAATGAAGACATTGTGTTACAGGTCTGAATACGAAACTCGGTGCCGCACACCTTGCTCGAGAGAAACAAAATTTCTCGATGCATTGTCGGTCGCGTAACTAATCTCATTACGTGGAAGTTAGAGCCTCGACAAAAGACATTCGTATCCGCATGTGTTTGTGTGTATAACGTGTATAACGCGTATAAACGGAATAAACACGGTTCTCGAGAGTTGCGGTTAATTCGATAACGCCTGGCGAGACGCATCGACGCGTCTGCGATGATGCATCCCGCGTTCGCAGCCAGGCGAGGAACACGGCCGCGGGGCGAAGCAAACCTTCTCGCGATAATTACTAGCAAGCACGTTTCGT
>NW_006263844.1:0-1682 GCF_000469605.1 Apis dorsata | reverse complement strand
TATATATCTTTCTTCGATTTTGTTGCGATTCTATCTTTTGTTTATTATTTTTTTTTTCCACTTTTTTTTTGAAATAAATTTGTTACAATATTTCATATGCATATATAACGGGAAATGAATTATTTTTTTTCTTAAATATAACGAATTCTTGATTTGAATTATTAATTTTAAAGACGGAGAAAATTGAAATTACATACACGTACGGATGTGACGTAAGAGTTACAAATATTAACATAGTGAAAATAGAATGAAAAATATTTTTTTTCCATTTTTCTTTTTTAAATATATTTGTTACAATATTTCGTACACAACAGGAAATAAGTTATTTTTCTTAAATATAACGAATTCTTGATTCGAATTATCAATTTTAAAGACGAAAAGAATTGAAATTACATACACGTACGGATGTGACGTGAGAGTTGTTAGAGTTACCAGTATCCCATTAACACGTATCCAACACACAGTGAAAACAGAATGAAAAGAATTTTTTTTTTTTTTTTTTTCTACACATCCCATAGATTCTCGCATCGTCTATTAAATCCTCTCAAGCCGGAGAGAGGGGAGTGTAATAATAAAAGCGTTAAGAGAACGATAAAGGAATCCAAAGTCAAAGAGACAATGGTGAACCAAGTCTACTAAATAGAATCGTCTTTGCACCGTGAAGCTTTTCTATTCTTACGATGGAACGTAAGAAGAGAGAGAGTATCTACGCAAGAACTTCGCCAAGATTAGAACCCGACTATTCTCAGTTTGTTTCTCATACACCGTGCACTTTGTTTCCTATTCTTCTCTACTTATTTATCTATTTATTTCCGAATTCTTCGAAAATTACCTCGAGAATCGAAGTCACTTTTTTCTACAAATTTTTTCCCTAGATATTGGATAGGACTCGTTTTGGAAATTTAAAAAAAAATTTAAATTTCCAAAATTTATCATTTTTCAAGAAAACGATTAACACTTTCAATTTTCGAACGAACGTTTATGTTTCTGAATTTTTGTAAAAATTCTTATAGAAAAAAAAGATTTTCTTTTCTCTCGATAGTTCCTTTTTCCTTTTTCGAGCCATTTTCAATTTTCTCCCGTTGAAAAACGAACGGTGTATATAAATTTAATTTATTCCGACTAAAGTTGAATTTTTATCCACTGACTCGCGAATACTGGTAGAATGAAATTTTGGAGGAAGATATTAAAAAAAGAATAAATCATCGAATAGACTCGAATACGAACTAACAAATTTAACCCTTTGCTCTTGGTGACTCTCTCGGTCATCATTCGAGTTAATGCCGGAACTGCAGCGCCACTAGGATTGTTGCGGCAATCCTTGAACGACGACAATATTTATTTACGTTTGATTTTTTTAGAATATCGCTTCATATCGGTTCCCAAGCTCTTAAAATTTTAAGAGGTGTAGAATAATATATTTAAAATTAAAATATATTTAAATAATATATGTTAAATAGCTAGATTTTTTATCTCAAATTAGAGTCAAACGATATCTTCGGCATTAGTCCGAGTTTGACAGGCAACAGATACATAAAATATTAAAATACAAAAGTTTTATATTTTAATTTATATTATTTTTAATTAATATTATATATTATTTATAATATTTTATATTATTTTTTTAATGTTAATTTGTGAAATCACTATAAATTAGCTGATACATAAAATATTAAAATATA
>NW_006263843.1:163974-172601 GCF_000469605.1 Apis dorsata | reverse complement strand
CTACAAAGCTATATCCCTTGTTTTCTTCCATCATGATTATTTCTTCAATTTTTGGAATATATGCCCCACGAAGTTAGTTGTTTTAATACATAGTTGTACGACTGATACTAATATATCAACTATATTATCTAAACTATTGCAGTGAGCTGAGCCCGGAAGGACTCAAAGCTATATCCTTTTTTCTTCGATCATGATCATTTCTTCAGTTTTTCGAATATATACCCCACGAATTTAGTTGTTTTAATACATATTTGTATAACTGATATNTATCAACTATATAATCTGAACTATTGCAGTGAGCTGAGCCGGGAAGGACTACAAAGCTATATTTCTTGTTTTCTTCCATCATTATCATTTCTCCAATTTTTCGAATGTATGTTTGTACAACTGATACAAATGTATTAACTATTCAATCTGGATAGAATTCACAATTTTGCAGTGAGTTGAGCCTGGGAGGACTATAATGTTATATCCCTCGTTTTCTTTCATCATGATCATTTTTTCAATTTTTTGAATATATGCACGGCGAATTTAATTTTAACATTGTTATTCATTAAATTTATGAATAACTAATGAATAAACTGTATAGTCGTGACTATTGTAGTCAGCTGAGTCGGGTAGGACTATAAAATTATATTTTTCGTTTTTTTTCATCGCGCTTTTCTTGTGTTTTTTAATATATGTACCATATATGTAAATTTAATTGCTTTAAATGGATTAAATATTCAATTGGAATAAAATTAGTTTATCCTGGGAAAAGTTATTAAATTATGTACATCGTTTTGTACATTATCTAACTTCGTTTGTTGCATTATCTTATTAGATTTACAATGAAGTATGGCACTATTTCCTTTTGAAACTTTCTTCTTTGGAAATATATGGCGGAATCTTATTGGTATAATACCGTATTTAATATTTATCTTTCTCTGGTATCTCATTGTTCTAACTACAGTTCTTAGAGAAAAATAAATTTATATATTTTTTTTTATATACACCAATGTTATAATCAGTGCCATTAACACAGTCGAGCTTTCATCTATAATAAAAACTATTTCATTGGAAAGTTGATTTCTTCTAAAATAAAATTTTTGTCATTTGAAACATTTTATTTATTTTTATTTTATTTATTTTATTTTTAAAGTTTATGCCTTTACGAATATTTTCTCTCCTCTATTTGTTTGGTAAAAAATTTGTGCTAATTTTAATCGGATTCAATTCAATAAAAAGAATCTTATTAAAAATACATTAATATATTTAGAAAATATGTTTTTATTTTCTCTTAATATAAAAATATAATATTTAAAGTATAATTTTTTATAATTATAATAATTATAAAAAATATAAATAAATATGAAAATATAATTATGAGAAATATCTTCGATGAATGTAATTTCCATTTACTGGAATTGTTAGAAGACATAATATAAAAAAATTAAGAAATACATATAAGGTTAGTCGTTAAACTATAATCATTTTATTACAAAGATATCCATGTTAAATGTTGATTTTTCGAAATTTGAATACGAGATCTCTGTTCTGCACTACTCAGATATTCAGATACCTAAAAAATTTCTTTTTCTTAGAGTTTGAATTAAATTATTAAATTCACTAAATTGTTAATTGAAATGTCCATGCTAAATGTTGATTAAAGATATCACATGCCAGATGAATATTTGTATGATATAATAATGAATAATAATTAATAAATAATAATATGTCTTTATATACCGTTCAAAATCGAAATCTTTAATTAGTTTTCTTTGGTAAATTTCATTGTGTTGTATTGTATTGTAAAGTTTCACACATTTTTCCTTTTTTCCTTATCATTGCCACTCTAAAAATTTCGGTCAAGCAGGTATCATCATATCCTATTTCGAAATCTTACACATAATAAACCTTCAATTATTACAGACAGTTGATAGTCTGTTGGAGCGTAAGAAGTGATATCGTGATTTATAGGCTAACCTGTAACCTGTAAACTATTAAGGACTCTAATAAGGATCTACTTTTTGACTTGAAACAATTTTTTTTTTTTTAGATCTTTATGAATCGTTCATGATCATGTTAGAAATGTGAGTATCACTGACATAATAATACAGTAATATAATAATACACAATTTATGTAAGAAATCCATTTTTGTTTAGTACTCTCAACTTCAACTATTAGGCTTGGTTATTATATTTTGTATATGTAGATGGAAGTGTCTTTCGCCAATCTAAGCATCAAGATATTTTAAGGACTAGTTTGTTATTATTGTCAATTTCTTTACTAATGCTCCTCATATTGTTTTTGTCTTCGATTATAGTTGATTGTTTATTTTATATTATTTTTTTCTATCTTTCAATCTGCTATCTTATGCAGTCCAACATATTTTATCTTTATTTTTAGTAGATATTTTGGCAAAAACAAACAAATCTCTAACAATGTTATGTACTATGTTTTAAAAATAAATTCTTCAGAATAGAGAACTAGCAAAAATTCTTCATATACTTTGCATCCATGAATACATGATTTTACAAGTTTTAATGCATTTTCGTTTTAAACAGGAAGTTTTTTAAATAATGAGTCTATATAAATCCATTGAAGAAAGTTACATTAATATTTCCTAATCAATTAAGTATGCTTGTAGGATTTTGAACATTATGTGTAATTTACTTTATTGTCTTTCCCTTTTAATCATAGATGATTTAAGAGATGCAGATCTTGTTAAAACAGAATGTATCTCGGCATATTACAACAATTCTTGATAGTATTTCTGGCTTCCTGTATTTTTTACTTCGTTACCAGAAGAAATATTTTTACAATTTTTGCTGATATGATCAATATTATATCATCTGAAATACATCAAATATGATATGTAATATCAAGAAAGATCTTTCCTTAATTTTTTTCTTTTCTTTTTTTCTTTTTAAAAAGAATATCTGACAGTGAATGGCATAAGCCTTCGATAAAATCAATTTTAAGATTTTTATTTTAATGTTATTTGTTCAATATTCTATTGAAGCGAAAGTTTATGAAAGTTTATTAATTGAGATTCGAAAAGTTAAAATATTTATAAATTAATTTATTCAATAATGTATTTGCCATCTTATTCTGTCATTTTTGCCAATTTTTAGATTCAAATTTATTTCAAATTCATTTCTTCTACTAGAACATTTTTCTAAACGAATTAATTGATAGTGGCAAAAAACAATCGAATTTCTTTCTTAAGAGAATTTTGCAGAACTTAAAATAAATAATCGTCTGAAAGTGTCAGGTCTATGTTGGAAATGATAGAATTAAGATATATTAATTTCTAAGCCATATTAAAAGAGCAAAGAGATGTGAGATCTGGCTTTATTATATTAGGATTAAAATATTCTGATACATTGTTTTTATGATTAAGCAATATATTTTTCATTAATTTAAATTATATACATAAATTAAAATATAATTATATTTTGTACAAAATATAAAACTGAACAAAATTATTTAATTACATTTATACATTTCGTATTAATATTATTTTTCCGATTCACTTTCGGTCATTTTTCTTCGATTGCTGCCTTTAAACGATTTAGTTTAGGGCACAATATACAGGATGTCACATTGTATATCAAAATTTATCATCTTGCGATAGTTCATAATGTAGAATGTCTTTTCAATTCCATCAGATATCATCACTTTCTTCGAATGCAGATCGGTATTTAGAAACAATAATATGGTTTTCTTTTTCCAGAATTCATTTTTCATCTCTATTATTATCCATAAAAAAAAATTGGATTATTTTTATTATGCGTTTTAACATATTGACATTCCATTAAATTTTCTTCACTTAAATCATGAGATATTTAAATGTCTCATCATTTCATTCATTTTTCATCTCTATTACTATCTATGAAATATAAACGATATATTTAAATGTCTCATTTCATTCATTTTTCATCTCTATTACTATCTATAAAAAAAATTGAATTGTTTTTATTATGCGTTTTAATATACTGACGTTTCATTAAATTTTCTTCATTTAAATCATGAGATATTTACGCAACGATTATAAACGTTATATATATTTAAATGTCAATCATGTTATATTCCATATCTTTGCAATATTTAGTATCGTGTAATGTGGATTATCTTTTATCAGAACTTGATTTCATTAACATCTACTTTTTTACATGGAGGAAAGCCTCATAGGACATTCCGATCTTCTAGAGGAAAAGTATCGAATTTTTATCGACTAAAACCCACGATGGCGCTCTTCTGGCGTCTCTGAGGAACACTGGGAAACGAATATTCTATTCAATATTCTCAGCACTTTGCTCGTCGAGGCCGTTTCCCGAAGAGGACGATTGTAGTTGCCTTTAACAGTTCGACGCTGAATCCATACATAGAGCGCCATATTCCATCGACTTCCATGTAGAAACGGCAAACATTCTTCTCTGGCACCCTCATATTGGATAGTAGGCGGTAGCGCGATGCCTCTAGTAATCCTCTTCAGTCAGGAGGCGAAGCGACCGAAATGAAGTGCCAGAATCTATCCAAGAGGAGGCTGAGTACTCCATCATATTTCCAATTTGAACATATTGATATCTTCACCGATTCGCAGCCACGATCGAAATGGATGGACCCAAGGCTCTTTTGGATAAATTTTCAAGTTCAATCGATAGATGACGGTTCCGCGAAGCTTGAGAGTCCTCTTGATCTCGCAGTCAAAACAAGTGTATCTGTACGTCGGTAAGGAAACTCGTAATGCTGTAGGCCATGTTCTATAATAAATTCTTTCCGTTTCTCAAAATGGAACCTTATGAAACACTGCGACTCGTTTTCCTTTTGTCGGTAACATATCGGCTGAGATACTCGATGTATCTGTCCGAAAGGTAATCTCCCCAAGATTCAGTCCAGGTAGAAGGATCTTGGAATGGTGCCATTGTACCGCCACTTATCTTCATTCTCGGTCCAAAAGTACGGATAGGATGGTGGCTGAACATACGAAGATAGAGTCATGCAGGTTCCTGAACCAGCCGGAATTGTCGGACACGAGGTACATTTTCGTCAATCTGATCCGCCATTGTATCAGACTCTATGAAGAAATATAATTCTAAGTCAGGCGGGTGTTCTTCTGATTGGCCTGTAATATTTGGACTCGAACGAATGGTCGCTTGGAACGGACCACTCGAAGCTGCAGGAACAGCGGCTTCTTTCTTCTTGTCTATTGCTTCGTTCGTGTACAAGTCTTTTCGTTAATTCGATGTTGGGTTGTTGGGTTTCGGTCATAGTTCTCACTACATTTCTCCTATTCCCCTTTCGTTTTCTCGTCACTGGCGTTTTTTGTTATTTTCTCCGCAATTGTTGATCTCTTTTAATATCAGAGATTTAAAAGATTTTTAAATTTCTTTTTATCGATGAGCTCTTCGATTGCTCTCATTAGCAAATCCTTATCATTCTTAGTCGAGCAAGATGTTGGTAATTTCCTTTTTTTTTATACAGGCAAAGTCCATGTTCAAGCATGAGATGTGTGACAGTTTCTTGGACGAACTTTGACTATGAATGAAACTATGAATGAAAAGTAATTAATATATTGTAGATACATGATACTTTTATTTAATTTTCTTAGACATGATGATTCTAACTTGAGAGAAAATTTTCAATAATTCAATTAAGGTATCGGACCGATGATTGGAGGTAGTGGTAGGATCTATCACGTGATTCAGGATTCTCTCTTGTAGGAACTATGTATTCTCGCAGAACATCAATTTATTATTGCAAATCCCATTGAAATCTCAATCTCGTGTTGAATATCCCCAATTTAACCACAGAAGTGATTCGCTTCACGATCTCAATCGCAAGTGAAGTGCCGCCATCCTTAGCCTCTTCACAATCAACAAGTGCAATTTTTTCGATACAAAGCTCATCACTTTCATTTTTTTAATCGATTCTAACATCGAAGCATCAACACCCGGGCTTTGTTTATATTCCTAGTAGATATTCACCTCTTTCTCAGAGATGAATTTCGCAAGTTCATTTCGTATTTCGATTTTTTGTTTTTTGTTTCTCTCCACCAGTTGCCTTTTAGCCCTCGCGAGGACAATGTAGTCGCTCATGGTGGGGTCCTTATCCCTCTTCTTTATTCAAAGTTCCAACGATTTCATCAAAATCATCCATGAATCATCCATTACTTTTTTCTTCTGCATCGCCGATAGCGAACGAACATGTCGATATCGATATTGATCTCTCTCTCTTTCTCTCCTCCCTTCCCTTTCCTCATCTTTCCTCCCTTTCAGACGCAAACCGCGCCTTTGTGTTTTGGTTACGGTTGGCAGTAAACGAAGCGCTTTCTAGTAAACGAAGACTTCGATATGTACGAGCTAAATGGATCTCCACTGCATGAACTTGGAGCCGCCTTCTTGCAAATCGTTTTCTTCCCTCTTTCTGCTCATTCATTAAGTTTTTATTTGTAGGTTTGGAAACATATTTATTCATTCTATTTATTCTCATGAGCATAGTCAGAACGTTGATCTATCCGAGCAGAATTGCTTTGTCCAGGTAAGGCTGGTATACTCCTGGCCAGTGTCCTCGACTGGTGTCCTTTTCGCCGCACGCTATAGCTTGGGATTAAAGATTTTTTATTATTAAGATTTTAGAGGTTATCATTCTCGGAGTTTGACTGATTAAGGTAAGTTTCTATGAAATGAAATGGCCACAGGCTTATGGTATTTTGGAGCTAAATCTTGTATTACAACTAAATGATGACTGCAGCCTTTGGGGAATCAACGTCTATTGGACTGTTCTCGATCTTTGAGATCAGAATTGTCAGTTATGAATGAATCGAGCAAAGAATTTTCAAACTTTTACAATATTGTATAAATTATTATCTGTATATCATAAATCACAAACTTTTCTTATCTTTCTTTTTAAAGTTTTTGTTATTGTATTATATAATACTTTTCATGAGAAACAAAAAAATTATACGTCATAAATGAATCGTTGTCTTGAAAAACGATTCTAAAGTTTTTTTTAAACAAATAAAAATAAATATAAACTGAATAAGATCAAATAAATCCAATAAAATTAAACCAAATAAAAATTAAATAAAATAAAAAATAAAACAAAAAATAAAAATTATTTTATTCAATGTTTTTTTATTGAGATAATTCAATGTAGATAGTGTGCAATACATAAACCAACTAGATATTATACAACATTAATAGCATTGCGAAATTCAATGAGAAAAATAATTACATTCAGAAGAAATATGCAACTTTTATTTAACAATTTATCGTTCGGAGATTGATATATCACCTTAACATTCATTATAGAAATGAGATTGATCTCAGTAAAAAAGGAACAAGTTATCATTTCTTTCGTCGATAATAATTCGATCAGTAGGAATAAATTAAAAAAAAAAAAATATATATATGTATATATTTAGTTAAACGATCATATAACGTGATTATATAGATTTTTGTTAATGAATTACACAAAAATACGTTTTTCGAAACATGTTTTATTTCTTTTTTTCTTTTTTTCTTATTACAACATAAGATAAAAAGATAAAAAATTAAATGAATTTCGTTGATCAGCTTAATGCGATAGTAATGTTATATTTATAGTGAAAAATCACCAAATTCCTGTCATAATTACCAATTCTTAGAAATATGAAAATGTGATATATTGCCTTTATTAATAAAATTTATAAAAAATATTGTTTGTTTTTCGAATCTTAATAGAAATAAATATGAGCATAGAGAGACTCAAAAATGATTTAATAACTTAAAATGCTACGATTATATATTCGAATATATTAATCGTATAATAAATGATTGTAAATGATATTTTTGATCGACACATATATATTTTATCGTGTTTTGAAACAAATGGAAACTAAGTGAAAAACTATTTTCGATGAAGATTGAAGAATCGTGCAACTTTCCAACATTTCTCGTCCGATTGACGATTCGATATCGCGATTTTACGTTATATGTAATATTATCTTTTCGATTATTTACGAATTGAACGAAAAACTTTTTACTTGAAATCGAAAATTAATCGTTGTTGGTTGATTCAATTGTGAGTTAAATACATCGTATCTTGTCAACTCCACTTATATTAAAAATTATTATTAATCATTATCTATGAATTGGATCATAGATATCCTTGTCAACTTAAATAGATATTATATAGTGAATTTGATACTATTATTACTGTTTTTGAATTAATTAATAAATGGAGCTATATTACGAAAACTTTATTAAAAATCTAATGGCAAAATGATAATGAATATATATTTTATTATTATTGAACATTTTTAAAATAAATGATCTCTATTTTTGATCGATATTATTATTTATGCAGAAAGTTATTAACTTATATAAGTTATAACTTATATAAATTGGTAAATACATATGAACCAACTATGTCACGATTAATTATAATACTGATAAATTGGAAAAATAATTAATTTCATTTTAGTTATAATCCAGAGCATTAATTCTTCAGAGCAGTTAATGTATCGAACGATTTCAAAATGATTTCAAAGTATTTATAATAATTTAATTTAATATTTCATCATTATTTTTAATATATATCCGTTTAGTTTTTAATTATTTTATGATTAAAAATATTTTATATTAAAATTTAGAATTAT
>NW_006263843.1:154418-163596 GCF_000469605.1 Apis dorsata | reverse complement strand
TTAAATTAAATAATACATTTATAATACATATTATAACATATTATAAATATATTAAATAATATTATAAATGATATGAAATCGCAAAAAAGAATTTAAATTCGTAAAATAATTAGAAAAATTATACGAAAATGTGATGAAAAGTCAATCAGAAGAATAATTCCTCCATCAATTGTAATAATTGTTTCTGATTATATTGACATAGATCAATAAAAAATATTGCAAGACTGAAGAATGCAAGACTGAATAAAAAAAAAAAGATAAATCAGTAAGATTTCAAAATAAAAGATGATTTTTAAATATTATGCTAATTTAATTTAATTTTGAAAAATAGATAAATATAAATTAATTAATATTTAATTCTATAATTATAATGAATAATATTTCTTATCATTAAATAAAATTTAATAAACCGTAAATAAAATTATGATGAAAAATAAAAACAAATTTTATTTATATATAATTCAATGAAACACTATATTATCAATAATTTGATAAAGTATATAGAAAACAATACATAACATAATAAAATGAAAAAGAAACAAGAATATTAAAAAAAAGATAAAAGAATATTAGATATAATTAATAATACGTTAATTCAAAAAGACAAAATATAAATAAAACTAATTGTTAAGGAAAGTTACTTCTGGTGTTTACTAAGTCTTTATCATTAAATCTGGAACACAATGATTCTTAACTGTTGATATGATCAAATAATTAATAAGAAAACAATATTTCCTATGTTAGAATCTACATGAATTATATAAATTCATTGAATATAAATTTATATATTAAAAAAAAAAGACAGAAAAATCATATAAAATAAAGGAAATAATAAAATAAAACTATTATATATTGCAATTTCCGCTTATATGCATGAACTAAATTAAACTTAACTGACTTTGAGCATTAATTAAAAAAAAAAAAATTGTAAAAATAATATAATTGTAATAGCATATATTAGCAAAATTGTTATATAATAAGACAATAAAACAAGTTAATCTAATCGGTAAATTATATAAAAAATTATATAAAAAACATTAAAAATCAATATTGAAGGAAGAATGAAATATTAGAAGAATAGAACGAATTAATATTAGAAATTCAAAACAGTGATTCTAATGCTTTATCTGAAAGTGTAAGTGATAATAGTTTATTGGAAATACAATTTCCAATATTAAATATATATAAAAGTATATAAAAAAAATAAAAAAAATTTTTATGATTATATTTATATTTATATTATATTTCATTAAAGAAAAATTTTCTCAATTTATTAATAATCAAGTTTTGATAGTCGAATGATTATATCAATTTGTTTAAAAATTATTTATTCTATTTGTTTTGGCATGTTTTATCGTCTTTTCTTAGTACATTAGTAGTATATTGAATTAAATAGTGTTCCGTCAATACGTGTGACATTAGTTCGATTCAAATAAGAATGAGGCAAAATCCAATTAGATCAGGATTTAGTAATTGTTTTGGCTCAGGGACTATTTTGTGTTAGCGGAAAGTCGCAGTTTTTAAAATGATTGCATTCATTAATTAATTTTGCATTTCAAGGTATAAATTATACTATAAAAATCAATAAATATAAATTGAATAAAATGGCAGTTTTATTCAATTTATTTATTGTGCTAATTTCATATCATCTATAGCTGCAAGCATATTTAATTTTAAAATCAGTTTAATGAGACAAATATATTCTATTATATTTTTCTACATTTTTTTTGATATCAGGAGTGAGATTGTTTGTTGAGATTCTTATCTTGCAAGTTAATGTCTGTCAAAGAGCATCTATATTTACTCATATTGATCTTCAAGCAAAAAAAACTTTGTTCATAAATATGTAAACCTAACTATAAAGAACATTTTCCTAATAAAGAAAAATGACAAAAATTGCCTTCACTTGCTTTCCTTGCAAATAGACTTACTTTTCCTTCGAATGATTTTACATGCAACATTTCATGTTCAAACAATCTTTTTTCCTGCAATATCACATTCAGTTCATTCAGTTTCTCAAATACATCTGCAAATTGCAAACATCATATCTCACTCTTCATATCCTATTTTCATAACAAAATCATGACATATTTTCCTCGTATCTAGAAATAAGAGGATTTCATTCACATATAATGCCCAGACTCTTTTTATCACTTTGCTCAACCATCTCTCACTGTTATGATAAATTATGTCTTCATATTCTGTCTCAAGAAAAGATTTAAATTGTCGATGGTGGAATGCTCTTGCTCTGATTGTGTTCACATTAATATTAGGATCTATCACATGCTTCAAGTCCAATGCAACTTTATAAAAGCTCTCCTGATGCAAAATGCAATGAAAAGACAAGATATCATGTCTACATCTTGTGTTTGTAACTTATTTTTTAAAAGCTTAACAATACCTACATTTTTTCCAGCTCTGTTGTAATGCTTGCCATTTTGTTCCAAGAGCCACTTTTCTTCATACAATTCACAGCACATTCGAGTAAATCCTGACCAGTGATTCTATCTTTCATTGATTCTAAGTAATTCTTCTGTGATGACGAAATTTTCAATTTAATTTTACGAATAAAGATAAGTAATTATGCAATGTTTTCATTATCTATGCTCTCATCCAGTGCCAAAGAAAACCAAATAAAATCTTTGATGGCTGTTCTGTGAATTCACTAATTGAGTTAATGCGCCGCAGTATAGTCCTTTTTGACAATGAAATGCTTTCAAATTTGCTTCTCATATCAAGAGATATGACGTTTGCATATTCTACCACTGCTTAATAAACTCGCCATTCGAAAAAGGCTTGTTGCGTTTAGCAAGATTGTAGGTTACTATGAAACTTGCTTTTGTAGCACTATTTTGAATTGCTTTGTAAATAATATTTGCTGCTTCTTCAGCCTTTTCACATATTTCGCAGCTTTTATTTTGCGTTTTTTCTTTTCCTCTGGTAAGTTTGCAGTCAAATTCACTATGTTTTGTTTCATGGTTTCAGATTCTACTCTTTAAATATAATTATCGTTTTATAACACTAAACACACTGCTTTATCTCCTGTATTATCAAAAAAATATTTGTTTGTCTATTCTTCATTAAATATACAATATTCATCACTGATTTTACGTTTTTTCGGAGAATTCATGATTTTACAGTTGATTTTAAAGTTAAAAATTTATATATTTATTGTTGCAAAATCAAAATTGAAATTAACCAGATCAATCAGAAAAGCATTGCACATGCATATTGATGTGGACATTCTGATGGAAAATATAAAATAAATCTTCGATTCGGCGGATTTTTCTGACTTGGCGGCCCATTATTTATCCACTCTTGAATTAGATTATTCCTTTTAGGGACAAATTTTTGAATTCTACATAATAGATATTTCACTATTTTGTTTATCTTGTAAATCTTTTAAATAATGAATACTTTTTTTGATTAAGTCATTGTTATAATCTATATTTTCAATTATTCTTCTTTTTGTAGATAATTTACAGTGATTAGTTTTCAATTTTATTTTAATTATAAATTAATGTAAATTTAAACGAATTGTTTTCGATATAAGTTAAAATAGTTAAAAAAGTAATGTTTGAATTATGTATTAAATTTTATGATAAATTTTATTTATCATAGAATATTATAGAATATATATTATAGAATATTATCAGAGAATATTATATATTTATATAAATATTATCCATTGACTGGTAATACTTAAATCATAAAATCATAAAATAGCTTTATATAGGTTGTTTTGCGTTTGTGTAATGTGTTGTACTCGTCCTTTTTGTCAATTTTCTTTTTATAGACAATTTTTCCATGATATGGTATGCAATATTCGACATTATACCAAAAGCGATTCAGTATCTGATTCCATAAAAATTTATAAATAATTCGCTTCGAAATAAAAATTTTCAGAGAATATTATATATTCGAATTATATATTAGAATTTTATTTTTGATCTATTTTGATCTATCAAAATCTTATTACTTTTGTTTTCAATGTTGATATGAATATTATTGTTTTTATTGTATAGTATTGTTATTTTTGCTTTAGAAGTTTAATGAATATTATCTCGATTCGCAAAATCATGACATATTGATTTCTGTACTCGAAGTAATAAATATCGCGAGATCAGATATCTGAATGCGTGTTTGGAAATTCGCTTTTATTGGATTAAAACTCCGTTGTATTCTCATATATTTTCTCCATCTCTATCCTTTTATTCATAGTAATTGGCTTTAATCGTTTTTTTTTTTTTTTGATTGTTTAATACTACATGTTTTTAAAAATAGCTGAATTAATAAAACTTTGAAACTTTATCGAAATGATTTTTCTCAATATAATATATTTATATAATATTTATAATATTATAATATTAATATATGTAATATTTTTCTACATGCAATCGAGAGCGCTGCTTGTACAGAGCTTATAATTTTTTCAGCTTTATAATATAGAATATATAATATATTCTATAATATCATTGTTTTATAGAAATAATATAATATCGTACAATCATTAACTTGAATCGATTAAAAAAAGAAAAAAATATAAATAATGATTCTAATAAACGAAAGAAGAAACTAACGTATCAATATTTAATTTTATAAAAGTTTAATTTAATAATAATAATAAACTTAATAATAAATAACTTAATAAATAACTTAATAATAATAATAATAAAAAAAATTTGAAATTGATTCTTTATTTCATAATTTTCATATTGCATTATCTTCATTTTTTTTTAATTTGCTTTGTTTCTCTTTAGAATACAATTAAAAATGAATAGTTTACAATGGTATTCCCATAATATTACAAAACAAGAAAAGAAATAAAATCAAACTGTAATTACTAATTAATATTAGTGAATAAATTATAACAATGAATACAGTGAATAGAGAATCATTCATAAATTATTTACAAAAGTTTATTATATTATAATATATTTTAATAAAATAACTTTTTTTTATTTTTCTATTTTTTTTTATTAATCTTTTAATTACAATTATTGTTTTACTATTTTTGTCTATACTTAACTATGAATTTTTTTATTAATTAATTATGAATTTTTTATATTCCAGATCATAATATATATATCATTTTTCTTACCTATTATTATGGTGATAAAACTTTATAGTTCCATTTACAAAAAACTTGAAAAAAAAAAATGATTTTGAGAAAATTTGTCATGTCTAAAGGATAAGCATGATTTGTCTTCATATATTTTGAGCAATTGACATTTTTCTTATCATAAAAAATAAATGAATTATTTAGAATGTTCAAGTTAGCTTATATAAACGAGTTTATATATTCTCTAAACGTAGACCATTAATCTTCTTTTTTATTTTTCAACGATAAATTTTATAATATTATAAACTTCGTTAACTCGTAAATGTTCTTTTTCTATTTTTTTATTGGTATTGTTATTATCAAATATATTTTCTATTGCATCGTGCATTTTACAATTCTATGCATTTTAAATATTATTTTTTTTCGCTCATTTCCAATTCTTTGTAGTTGATTTTCATTCTCATCTTTAGATTACCAAAAATATAAGTTTTTTTATAAATACTTATAACAATAGAAAAGTAAAAAGATATTGCGAATTTGTATATAAATTAAAATTACATAATTTTCTTTAATTTTTAAGCAAACACATAATTCTTCAAATGCCTATGCATCTTAAAAACGAATTTTTTTAACTATAAAAGATCATTATAGTTTTACTCACTCTGGAGTACATTGCATACTTATACGAAAAAATCATTATTGAAAATTTATTTGCTTAAACTTTATATCTAAATAATAATATTTAAATAATTCAATTAATTATAAGCATCTATAAATAAATCTATAAACAATTATTGAGGTCATGAAATAGCGTTTTGATTTAATATCAATTTCTATAGCAACAAGAAAGAGATTTCAATAATTCTCACTATTTATTATGGAGAATTGTAGTAAATATTTATCTAATTCTAATAATTAATAATTAAAATTTTATATTTTTATAATTTTATAATATCATACATAAGATAATATTTGAATTAAAATAAAACAATTAAATTTTATTATTTTTATTTTCTTTAAAATCGAATTTAAATTTTCTTTGCGAAAACCTAAAAGCATCTTTCTATACAAATTTATGACAAGCAAATAGAAACTGATATATTAAATACACACTCAGAGAATGAGAATAGAATGATATGAAATTTAATTTTGTTTGTTTTAAAGTTTTTGAAGATGTGATAGAAACGTGATGATCGTGATCTATATCAAATCTATGTCTATAATATTTAAATTGCTTGTCAGAATTAAAAGAAGATAACGAAATGAAAAAAATAATTATAATTTTGATATTGAAAAATTTTATGCATTACTTATTGCTTAAGAATAAAATTTTTGTGGAAATAGATTGTGGACAATTAGATTTCAATAATTTAACGAAAATATATAACGAGTTTCTTCATCGATTCAGAATTTAACGAAACCAGTATTTACCCGCCACTGAATACAGTTAAGAAAAAAAACAAACAAACTGAGGAAGATTCGTGATTACCATACTTCTGTATATGTTTCTCTGTGATTACATTCTGAAAACATTCATTTATTTGTATTTATACTTAATATCATATTTAGCATAGTTTGAAATTCAACAATTATAAAATTGAATAACGGAAGGCAATAAAATAAATGCTCAAATATTTAAAAGATAGTATCGACATAGAATTGACTTACAAATCAAATGAAAAATAAGTGATATGTAAATATTGATGGTTTTTATATCAATTAAATTTTTTTATTAAATAGTCAATTATATAAAACTCTTGAAATTAAATTAATACTAAGTTTATTAATGACGGAAGCAGAATATATAGCGATATTAAAATGTATAAAAAAGATTATTTATTTATGATCATTATTAGAATTTAAATTAGCTGATTTAACGTATTATTGTGATGATCGGAATCGTTGAAGTCGAGTATTCTGTATATCCTTCTATATATTAGAAATAAATATATATCACTTTGTTCGTGACACGCAAAGATAAACCGTTTGTTGCAAAACATATATTCAATAATACACAATAACATATTTAAAATAATTAAATTGGATTTTCTGTCGAAGGAATTGTTTGCAAACACAATTAGTATATAAAAGCGAGTAGATTTTTTATAGTAAATTAATAAATTGTTTATAAAGTTTTTATAATTATTTATTTAACTGAAGATTCTAGAGGAAATGTTAATATTGAAGTTTTTTATTTGATTAAATGAGTTTCTTTTTATGTTAGAATTTTTTGATTGATTTGAATGATATTTATAATGATATTTATCATGTTGTTTCGATTCGATTTATAAGTTTGCCACCTTAGCCGCGTTAGTCTTTGTTTTAGTCTTGTTTTATTCTCTTGATAAAAATCATATATTATTTATAAAATTATAAAATTATTTTGATTGTTCTGAATAAATTCTCTTTTCAAAAGCACTTTGTTATAACTTACCAGATATTATGCAAAAATCTTTCTTAATTCTAACATATATATAAATTTAAGAGAATTAATATATTGATTTCTTTATTAATTAAAAATTTTGTCTTCAATTCAATCAATATCATGTATCGTTCCATTTACTATAAAATGCAAAGATATAGAACAAAATTTTTTTATTAGAATAAAGTCTATTAGATTCTTAAATGATTAAGATTTGTCAGAAATTGATGTACAAAAATGAAGGTAATATATGATTATAAGTTATGATTTATAAATTTAATTTTCTATCAAATGATGTGAATTGAAAATAGAGTGAAATCGTTCTATTTCCATCATATCTTAATTTATATATTATATTATAATAATATATTAACTAATATATTATAATATTAGTATAATATTAGTATTTTACATTGTATATTTATTATAGGATATATTATAAGAATCAAGAAAAAGTAATAAAACAGTAATAATTTGTTAAAAAGAATTCATAAAAATCTTTTGCAAAAATATTTACTAGTGAGTTCATCTCTAAATAAGTATAATCATCTATGACAACGCACTCTTTTCATATGTGCAAGTAAATTACAACAATACAATATTTCCATTTAAAATTAATCAAGAGATTTCTAACAAAGTATTTCTTCTTTACTTAGAATTTGTTGTCACAATCTCATTTAGAAGTAGCAGAAAAAAAAATTGGAAAGAAAATAACACGATATGATTGTTGTATCACCATGAGGATATGTTTTCATGCGACATTAAATATCATGATTTTAGTTATCGGTACTGTATATCGTGATAAAAAAATTCAATAACGGTAATAAAGATGATAATGATAATAAAGATCATGATATTTAATATCTGTAAAAGTTACAATTTACTGTTGCAAACAGAACATAAAACTCGTATTCCGATAGATGGCATAACAATCGTGTTATTTATTTTCTAGTAAGCTTTTTGCTTCTCTACTACTTTCAAATGAGCATATCATATCAGATCTTTGGAAAAAGATTACCATTAACAATTTTGGAATAATTGTGATAAAGAAAAAATTCAGTTGGAATTGTATAAATAAAATATTTAGTGAAAAATTCAAAATAATTAAATTATTTTTAAAAATTTTAAATTATTTAATAAAAAAACATATTTTGTAATAATCTTTTCTTATATTTCTTATAAAAATTATATGTAATAATTTGAAACGTGGCTTTGCTAAAAATATACCACGTGTTCATATGGAATTAATGGTGAGTAATTTATTTAATGATACACATAATATATATGTATATACATATTTCATTTAATAATATGTTTAGAAAATAAATAATTACAGATAAAATGGTAAATTTTTAATAAAAATAATTTTTTATGTATTATTATAGTTATATATATATTAAAAATATTATATATTTTATTACTACTTTTAATGCTAGGATACAAGTAATTATATTTATTTTATAATATAAATCCCTCATGCAAGTAAAATACATTAGATATATTTAATACATTTTTTGTTTTTATATTATAAATAAATGTTCAAATATTTTTATTATATTATCAATATATATGAATATATGAATTATATAAATATAATATACATATTATATTTTCTTCATTTACTGCAATTAATATTTATTTGCATTTATAATAGCTTTAAATTACAATTTATAATAAATGTTAAACATATTTAA
>NW_006263843.1:148791-154247 GCF_000469605.1 Apis dorsata | reverse complement strand
GCTAAAATATTTTATTAATAACAATATATAATATAAAATTTATTTATTTTATATAGTAAATTTCCATTTATTATCTCAATGTTAAAAATATACAAATTTATATTAAATTATATTAAAATATATTATATTAATATATTATTACATTAGTACATATTAATATTTTTGTATTAATGTTTATGTTATTATATAATTAGATTATATACAAATTATATATATGTTTAGATATATTCATTTATTTCAGNTATAATATAGTAATAAACATAATTTTGAATAGGTAGTTTATAAAAATTTTATCATTAAAAGTTTTTTATTTTATTTATATTTTTTTATTTTATATGTAGTTTTAAATAACCACAATTTCAAATAAAATATAAATTATTATAAAAAAAGTATGGGCTTCATTTATTTTATATTATGTAGCAAAACAATTTTCTAAAATATTTTTAGAAATAATTTAAAAATACTATATATTAATTTAATATCATCATTAAAATCATCATTATACTTTAATTTCTACATATATATATATATATATATAATATTTTGATGAAATTTTTTAATTTTTATATTGATGATAAATATTTCTTAAAGATTGAAAATTTTTGATCTCAATTATTTATATAAAGGAATTATTGTTGTAGATCTATCCACAATATTTATGTATTATATAATTTCTTACTGTTGTTTTATCATATTAACAAAATTGATATTTGTAAATTAATTATTTTGGAATCATTTATATAATATTTAGATTTCATATTCAATAGTCAATTTGTTGATATTAATTGATATTAATACTACAATAAATTTTTTATATTTAAAATTTACATCAAAAAGAAATTATGTAGAGAATAGAATATATTATTAGAAGAATTTAATTATTTAGAAATTAATTCTCTCATCAATTTTAATATTTATGAAATAATTATCAAAATCATTATTATTTTGAACAATTTTTGTTTATATATATTATTTCGATTTTAATTTTCAAGACAATTGCAAAAAATCTTTTTTTGAATTTATTTACTAATAAATACATTTATAATTTTGTGAATTTTGATATAAATAATGCCCACATTTTTATATTTAATCTAAACAATAAACAATAAAGAAAAAAATTAATAGATTATATGTTAAATTTTATTGATTTATTGTTTAATGGTGATATTTTTATATAATATAATATATTTTTATTTAATAATTTAAATCATAAAAAAAAATACGTTATTAGATTAGATTAAGTATCATTGGCTTATTACAATTTACATAATTCATTGTATGAATTACTTTTGTTTGATTGAAAACTGTAATTTATTATAACATTTACATACATTCAGAAATTTATATAATTTCATTTGATAACAATTCTTAATTCTTCAATCATTTTTGCTACATGTATTATTCTCAAATTAATATATTCAATACTGTATCATTCAGAAAGAATATAATAAATATTTAAATACAAGTAATTAATCTATTCTAAAAAACAAAATATAATATGTATAATTAATCGTAAATATAATTTTGCAAAAATTTTTTAATAAAGTATTAATTATTAAATATTAATATTATAAAGTATTAAATATTTAAATAATTAAAACCGAATTGCGATAATATGTATAGAAAATATAAATTTATCCAAAATAATGAATTTGATAACATATTCAAATTTATTGAAATCGATAAAGAAGTACACTTCTAAATAATTATCGTTTTAAAAATTATATTGAAAATCTTGAATGTTTTTAAAAACTTAATGAATATTCAATATCTCTTAACTTGAAACATATTTATTTATATTATTTATTTTTAATATATAAATATATAAAAATGTTGATATCGAAAGAATGAAAATTATAAAATAAAATAATGCATACGATAAAATGAGATAAAACGGGATATTATAGATTATAAATCATATTTTAATACGTTTTAATTTAAATTTCAATAGGTTTTGAAAATCTTCAAATTTATATTTCTTATATGTTATAGATATTTTTATTAATTTTGACTAACAATGTCATTTCTTATATATTGAATATTAAAGAGAATTCGAAATTCCGATTTATCATTAATACATTTATTAATGTTATTCATTTTTATTATTTTGATAATTATGTAATATAAATAATTCTAATTTTTACATTATTATTAAAGACATCATTTTATTTTACAGCTTTTAAAATATCTGCAAAAAAATGCTGCATCAATATACAATCACCATTATTAATTGTTTATTTGATAACATCAACGATTGGCACTCAAAATTTATAATTACTAAGGTAATATCACTCTATTTAATATATATCCAAATTTGAATCTTTCAGATTTACATAATATGAAAATAAACTCTACTTTTAATGAAAATTACAATGATATCGATATCAGTATCATATATAATCAATATATAATATTTCTTATTGTAATTTTTGGCATTATAATTTCAGTCGGTTATGGTTTTACGATTGCGTATGGTTTTGCCATACTTTTTAAATAAATTTATTTAAAAAATTATTTTTTTTTTCATTTTGATGTATTTGAAGCATAATGCAACTATTTATTCTCTGTGATTTCGAACGTCCATTTATTTACATATATGCCAATTATATTAATATATTAATTTACAAAGTTATAGGAAATAAAGTAAATCAAATTTGATAGGATTATGTTAAGAATCTAAAAATGTATAAATGTTCTATGATGTGAAATATTCTGACCAATGTATAAATGAACGTATGTATAATATTAAATTATTCTGTATTCAATATTAGTTCTGGATAATATTTTAAATGTTTTCTGAAACATTATTATTTTTTATACTTCTCTTCTTATTTTTTCCAAATTGTTTCCAAAAAAAATTAAAAATAGAGTATAAAAAATGAATTAGATAAATGGATTGGATAAAGAGAATTTATTCCTTAGGAAATGACTAATTTTGAATTATGTTTTTCTAATGTATTCGCTATGCGATGTGTCTTAGGGCAGAAATACTATGTAATTTATACTATAGTCATTATTAAAAGATAACTTAATTTATTTTTTGAATCAGGCAAATTTACATTGTCATGATTCTTTGGAATATGACTTTACATATATGCATATTTGGGATCTTTATAAATCAAAAGAATTTTTGAGAATTTTCTTTTGCAAATTGAGAAAATATTAAAAAATATTTTTGGATTAAAATTTTTAACAAAAAATCAGCTGCATCATAAATCATTTGTTGCTTTGTTTAACATATCTTTTGTTCAAATAATTTTGAATTATATATGTAGGAATGTGAAATTTATTATAAAAGAAAAAGAAGAAGACTTACGTCTAATTTACTGACTAAATCATTGTACAATAAATATATATAGTTACATAAAATTCTATACATAAAATATATAGAATTTGATAACAAATAACTATGCTATTCTTCCTTTTCTAGATTTAGCAGATATATATTTTAAAGGAATGTTGATGAGACATTTTCTTTTGAAGAATTCACTATCTATACAAATAGCATCCTGATAATTCCATCTCCTAGATGTACGCTCAAAATTCTTTTCAACTATTATATGGGTGACAGATTATCGTCTTTCACTAATATCATAGTACCAAGCTTAATTATACCCAGTATATCGATCACTGTGTAGGTTCGAGATTCCATAGTTTCAAAAAATGTTGGTTAAATTGGAATTCAGTGAGTCTGTTCTATTTCTAATTAGTGAAATTTAAAATATTGTCAATACATCTTCGATAATAAAATAAAAATGGAATAAAAAATAATATCGTGAAGATCAGTATATAAATTAAATATCACTAAATAGAGAATATAGGGCGCGAATTAACAAAAATAATAGTTCTTTTAATAAATGAGCTGTCATTTTTTTTTTCACTGATCTAATGTTCTTTTTTCAAGGCCATTAAAATAATATTGATGATATAAAATACTTCAGTTTTTTGGTTAGCACATTTATGACGCGATATTATGTGCCCAAGAGTATAATAACCTCTTAAGTTAAAAAATTCTTACCATTATTCAAATAGATAGATGCACTTATCTCGGGATATAAATCTGTGCAAATAATTAAAAAATGTATCAATTGTAAAATTAATAAAATTCAATGTATATTATGGCAAATATATAGCTTTATCTTTCAAAAGAGATAAATATAGCTTTATCTTTCAAAAGCTTAACTTTATCTATTATTATAATTTTATTACAAACATTTCGTTTTGAATGGATCATCTTTATATCTTTTATTATTCATTTTTCAAGATTTCAAGTCTGATTCATCCTCTAATTTTGCATTGCGAAATAATTATTTTCTTTCTTTTTTTTTTTTTTTTTTTCAAAATTTCAAGGCTGTTTCTCCCCTTAATTTTGGATTGGGAAAAAATTTTTTTTTTTTTTTCAAAATTTCAAGGCTGTTTCTCCCCTTAATTTTGGATTGGGAAAAAATTTTTTTTTTTTTTTTTTTTTTTTTTTTAATAATGACATGATTGAATAGCTCGACGTGATTTATTTTTTATTAATTGTTATTTAGATTTGATTGTAGTTTGTTATTTTTATGCATAAGCAGAATACTAAGTTGCACTATGTCTCTAATGCAATCTAGTGATTGATCTATGTATTTATCAATATGTATAATGCATTAACAATTTTTTGATTTTTATGTGATTCTTTCATATGTTATTATGAAAGAGACAATATTATCACTAAATTATTTTCCTCAAGAAGAGTTTAATTTATTGTATTGAATTGTATTTCTACTTTTGCTGCAGTTAACGAAGATAATTTTGAGTTTTTAAATATATAGAATTTCATTTCTGTTTAAAATTCCCATTCTGTTTGCGAAAAAAAAAATGTTTGAAGAAAAATTAGATTTCGATATTAAACTTTAGAATTATATTTCAAACTTAGATTTTTGATTTTGAATACTTAGGATATCTAGTATTTTTTAAAAATTAAATTGTTATTGGCTATTTAGATTTTTATTTTTAACAAATTATATTTTTGAAAAGTCGAAATATATTTTATGATCCAAAGATTTTTTTTATCCATTTTCGATATTTTTGTTTTAAAACAAAATGCATAGATTAAATGGTCATCAAATTTTAAGAATATTCAAGAAATATTTTTTACATACATTTACGTTAATTGAATCATAGTTCGATCAATTTTTTTATCAATTATTTCATTTAAAAATATATTTTGTTGCTTAAAGTTTCTTAAGTTTCAAAAATTTTCAAAATTAATGTAATTTTTCGCTCTTTGTAAATTAATAAATGTATACATTTGTAGTCTTTATTTTTGAATATTTTTTTATAATGCACTAACAATTTTTTGATTTTTAGTATTGTATTTTTTGCATAACACGTAGCATTAAAGATATACATGACATGTGTTAAAGTTATTATTAATAATTTCTTTGCATATTTTTTACAAATAATTTCAACAGAGATATAGC
>NW_006263843.1:117924-148704 GCF_000469605.1 Apis dorsata | reverse complement strand
AAAAAAAAAAAGATAAAAAACTAATATTTACATCATTATGAATATGAAACTTCCACTGATAAATATGAAAGTGATATCTTTATGTCATACTTATCAATGTAATAAGATCAATCAACTCTATGCATCTTTCTTTAGTAAAGAAGCTGATATAAGAAAATATACCTTTCGAGTTATGCAAACTTTTTCTTCTTGAAGAAGGAAAGAATTGATAATTCATGTCACAAGTAAATGTGGGAATCAAGTAAATAAATTATCCAGATTGCCCATTCATTTGATATTGTAAATTCATTTTGAAGCAGTAAATATTGGTGCTAAACATTAAATTAAAATCTATTATGATAAAAGAATTTGATTAATTAATGTACAATAATAAATATTCGTTGCACATTACTAATATAGTGAATATCTTGAAGTATATACTTGTAAGTAATATTATATTTCTTGTGTAAGCGATTCTCATGTGACATGTACAAACATATTTAAAATTATGATAGACAAGCTAACAGATAGTGAAATAATGTTAATATAAACACTTTTTTTCGGAAAATAACTTTTAATGGTATCTGAAATATTAAGAATTGCTTATATGATTGTTTAGATTGCCCTCATTTTTTAAATTTACGACGCGATCGAAAATTTCTATTATTTTTGAAGATTTTTTGCTACTTGACATTTACTTATTATCAAGATCTCAACACAAAATGTTCTCCCGTTGAATAGCATTTTCTTCATTATTTCTTCATTCAGATTTTACAATCTTAATTAAAATCAAGCTCTTGAATTCATATGCAGAAAATTATTGAGTTGAGTAAGATTCTTCAATCTCAACTTAAATAATGAAATTTTATAAAAATTGATTCATATTTTTTTAATATCTAATTCTTTACAAAACTTTTTTCTTTTTCTTTTTCTTAAATATTTCTTCCTAAAATTATTGCTATATATGCAGCAGTACATTTAATGAACTGATATTTCGAAATCTAAAACTAGTTTTAGAAACTTAAAACTAGTTTTCAAGCTAATTATCTTTTATTAATTTACGATTTCTTTTTGTAATATTTTATATGAATAATATAGACACATTTTTTTAACAAAAAATTTAGAGATCATTCTCACATTCTCACAAATTATTACAAAAATTAAGTTACAATAAATTATTTTGCAGACAAGTATTCTACAAATTGTTTTTCCAATTTATGTCGCAAGTTACTTATATCTGTACTTTTACTTATATCTTCATCAATACCTGTATTTGAATTTATTTAACTTAATAATTTCAATAATTATGAAACAGTATAAAAAAATTTTTTTTTATTATAAATAGTTTTGTTGTATTTTGTTCCGCGACAATCTGAAAAAAAAACTTCGAACTTTCATCATATTTATGATATATATGATATATCATATGCATATATGATAATATGCATATATATGATATATATTTGCATGATGAATATTCTTTCTTTTACAATTACTATAATTTATATTATGTATTAAAACAAATGGAAATGAAAAGAAAAAAGAAACTCATTAAAAAATCAGAAATAATTTATACATATATTAAGTTGTTATATATAAAACGAAAACAAACTTTAAATATATAGAATTTTTAATTTCCATTTTTGTAATTTTTATGATATATATTTTTGATTTATAAAATAAATCTGTGAGATTCAATTATGAATTAAAAGATATTAAAAATTAAAATATATCGTCTCAGACAATTTTTATACGAATAAGTAGTATAAATTTAAATCTGCTCTATAGAACTTTCTTAAATTATATAATTTATATTATAATAATTATATAACTTTTTTAGTTTTTTAATAATTTTGATAATTTTGATAATTATTTAAAAGTGTGATTTCTGCATCGATTTTAATATCCTTGAAATATATTATTATATTGAAGAACTTCTTCTTATACATAATATTGCTATTCGATTTTAATTTCCAAAATATTTACAGAAAATTTATTTTAAATATATTTATTATGACATGGACAGTTTTAACAATGATTATTCCTATATAATCTAACTTAAATAATTAAAAAATAATTATTATAGGTTATGTTAGATTCAGTTAAGTTTTATTGATTTATTGTTTAACAGAGATCTTATTTTTATATAACCTAATCTAAAAGAGAAAAATTAAAAGATTATAGGTTAGGTTAAATTTCATTGTTTTATTACAATTAACACGATTCATAATATGATTTACTTTTCGTTTCATTAAAAACTAATTTATGATAATTTTTATGTATATTTAGAAATTCATATAATTTTGTTATGATTATATTTCTTAGCTCTTTAACGATCATTGCTATTATATTTGTTATTGGTAAATTAGTAAAAAAGATATTTAGAATGAATATATATTAAATATCCAAATATATGCAATAACATTTACTTTCTTTACAACATCTATTATAAGAAATGAAAAACGATATATATTATTAATTTTTATATAATATTATATTATTAATGTAAATTTCAAGGTTTTAGCAAAAGTTTTTTTTAAATATCTTAGATTTATTGCGGTAAAAACATATGAAAAAATTGTTTAAAATAATGATTTTAGACATATTAGACATATTTTAGACATATTTTAA
The DNA here is from genome assembly GCF_000469605.1 of Apis dorsata. Lineage (NCBI taxonomy): Eukaryota > Metazoa > Arthropoda > Insecta > Hymenoptera > Apidae > Apis > Apis dorsata. Next base: position 146,094 of record NW_006263843.1, on the reverse strand, counting down.
ATATATTTCAAAATCATTGAAATCAATGAAAAGGCTAAGTAATTGTCGTATCTTTTTTTTTCTTATTTTTTGATGTATGATGTATAATGTAGTGTAGAAATTATATATTTTGAAATATAATGTAATATATAAGTATACAGAAAATAATATTAGTTCATAAATTTACAATATGATTAGCAATACAATATACAATACTATTTATAAAAAATATAAATAATTGGAATAATTTGCAATTATATTTGCAATTTAAAATAGATATATAATATATTATGTAATTTAATATTGTACTTTTAAATTTTCCAAATAGTTCTTTTAAAACACGTATGAATTATAAGAGTTTACTTGTATTGCGCAAAAAAATTTTTTTCTTTTATTAGTTACTTTTGTCCATCTCGAAACACTTAATAAAAAAAAGCAAACTTTCTTTCAGCGAAAAGTTCTTTAATCTTAAATTCTCTGTTTAGATCTATTGAGAATGAATATAATATTCTAAAGAAAAATAATTAATGTTATATTCAAAAACGAGCATTTAATATTTCAAAAAAAAAATTTTGTATCGAAAATACATTACGAATTACAAATTATTTTAAAAAAGAAGTAAATTCAAAATATTAAGCACAAATTTTCATATTTAACATTAAATTTAAATAAAACTTAAATTAAAAATAGAATTTATCGATTTTGTATGAAAAATAATAATTTGCTAAATACATTTGAATTATTAAAAATCATAATTGAATTGATTATAAAAATCATTTAATGAATCAAATGAGAGAATAAAGAAGAAAAAAATAAAAATATCATAAATAGAATTTTTATGCAATGCAATTACAAATTTGAGAAAAAAAAGTATTTTGATATTATTTAAAGAAATCATTTTTCTTAAACAAGATAAGATTAAAAGATAAGTTGCTTATTCAACACTAAAAATAAAAAAAAAAAAATAAAAAAAAAACATAAATAAAAATTCTATCAATATTTGTTAAAGTCCTAATGTTTTAAAACATTAATATTTATTTATAAATAATTCCAATAAAAAATTTTATTTATCCTTTAGCATATATTTAAAAAAAATGAATTGTCGGAAAAATATTTATAACGATTTACATCAAAATGTAAATCTATAATTATACTACAGGTTTTGCTTTGAATATATTTTAGCAAGTTTAAACGAAGATGACTGCAAATCATTAATTTTAATTAATCGAAACGGATCTCAACAAAATCATGTCAAGCAAATTTTTGAACTTTTTCTATTTGTCCCTCAACAACAATTAAATTTTGTTTCAAATGATAAAATACTTTTATGGCAAAATTCAATGTTTTCGATATTGTCATTCAATTAGAATTAGATTCATATAAGAGATTTTATATTCGTAATTAAAAGTGAAATCGATTATACAAGTAATGTAATAAATTCATTAAAACTTTTAAAAGACACATTACGAGAAAATAATTCAGTTGAACGTTATATAATAAAATTATGAGAATAATTAATTGTAATACTAAACATTTTATTTATATAAGAAAATTTGTAAGATAATGTTAACACATTATTAAAAATAAAAATATACATATTTACATATATACATAGATTTAAATAAAGAATTCGTTCCCCTCATTTTATATGAAAGAATTCCATCGAATTTTAAAGTATGCTTTGTTTATTTTATAAGATATAGTATTGGACAAATGTAAGATATTTCATTATATATTTATATTTATGTATACTTTAAAGAAAGAAATTTTACATTTTATTTTCCTATATTTTTAGAACGAGCATAAATATAAAAACATAAATAAACATAAAAACATAAAACATACAATGAAAAAATTAGAAGAAAAAATGTAAATATGAATTGACAAAATTAAAAAAAACATTTACCACATTTTCTATTTTTACGATTTCTATTTTTCAAAATCATTAGTTATTTAATTATAAATAGATACAAATGAAAAATTAATATTTATTAATAAGATAAAACTTATTGCATTTATTTAAAAGAAAAAAAAATGAATTGTGAAAAAAATATTAGGTAAAAATGATATTGATCGAATAATATTGTTGCAGTCAGAAAAGTATTAGCAAAGTTTTTAATTTATTGAACCATTATGTACAATGTAAAAAATCTCAAAATTAAAAAAAATAAAAAATGGAAGATTATATGTTACATTTAAATAAAGATATTTAAAAATTTGTTTCGAATTTTAATTTTTAAACACTAACATAAATTGGCAAAGAAATAAGAATTTCTAATTTAAAAAATTATATTATCATATTATAAAAAAAAAAAGCAAACATATTAAATGGAAGAAATTAAAATAATATTCTTTTTGAATGGAATATAAGCATGATCAAAGTTATGAAATGAAAAAATGAAGAAAAAAAAAATGATTTTTATCGATGAAAAGAAATTATATGATAATCAATGAATAAAATTTATATTATTATAACTTGAGGAAAGAAGAACATTTAAATCATTGTCGAATTGACAATATTAATGATATGGTCTGGTATTATTAATAATATATATAAATAATATATGTTATTAATATATATTATATATTATTAAAAAAAGACAAAAATAAATTTTATATTATGCATGAATCCATAAATATATTAAATTAGTAGACAAATTAAATAAATAAATACATGCAGTTCATATTACAGATAGTGGTTACATTTTTCAGCAAAATATTGTTGTTATTCATATTGTGAAAACTATATAACAATTTTCAAAAAATGTTAAATGTTAATAAAATCGATAAATATTATTGAAAATGTTTGGATAATTTAATCAAAAGTTTTTACGAGTGGAAGATAATATAATAATATTAATGAACTAAAAGAATGTATAAAAGAATTGAAATGCGTTGTAATTGGATAAAAAAATCATAATATAAATTAATTCATAAATTGTTATTAAAAAGAATATAATGTTTGATCAAATATCTATAAAATGTCAATATTATATTATTGTTTTACAATTTTATAATTAATATGTTATATCAGAATTTTTTTATGTAATTCTTTTATTTTGCACAAAATTCTATTTGTGCTTTTTATTCATGCTTTTTAATTGTAAAACAATTATTTCTTATCAATTATCCGAAGAAATGATTGAAGCTTGCAATAAACATTTTTGATTAAAACAATAGATAAATATTCAAGTAAAGTTTATATATTCAAAAAAAGATAATCTAATTTAAAAAAGATTATTGATATTAAATAGATATTGTGATAAAACTATTTTTTAAAGAAATCGCAAAAATATTTCTGTTATCAGAAATTCCTCATGATAAAACCGAGAATACTGATGAAGAAAGAACAAAACAAATTCAGAAATTATTTGAATTAAAGCAATTCCATGAAGATTCGAACTCAAATGCTTCTTTAAATCCCAATTTTTTTAAAATTAATATAATAGTTTGTTAATTTTTATTATTAAATTTAACCATTTATTTGTTTAAAAAAACAATATTAAAAAATATTAAAAAATTATAAAAAAAATATTACAAAAATATTTTTCTTAAAAAAGAAATCGATTTAGAAAAATATTTAGAAAAATATTTTAATTTTGATCACCTTCTATGTTATTACATGATATGACAGTAATGTAGAAAAAATTATAATCAATTAATTAATATATATATTAATATAATTAATTAATTAATTAATATATATAAAATAATTATAATTAATTAATTTAAAAAAGAAAATATCGATATCTGCATATAAAATCAAGTCTTTTCTCTTACTTCTTATGTACTTTTGGAATATAAATATTTAGCTAATATAAATATTTAGCTAATATAAATATTTAGCAATATTACTGAAATAATTATCAATAAATAAAATATGACAAATTAAATAATTGAAATAATTATCAATTAATATAATCATTACAATTTTTATTTTATAGTAATATCATATCTAGATTAAACTTTTGTTTTTGCATTCATAATAATAAAAACTTACATAATACTCACAAAGCATCCAAAATTATCTCATCGTTATGATTCTTCTATTCAATAACTCACTATTCAATAAACACTGAATAGTGGAAAGGTCTATCAAGGATTCATCAATAGAAATTCGTTTTGTTGCTTATAGTATATATAATAGTATATATATATATATAGTATAGTATTTAAATATTTCATTTGCGTGTTTAATAGAAATAAATTTTGCATGGATAATAATTTTTTGAATGGATTATACTTTTCGTATTTCGGTGATCGCTTCGAAAATTTTTTATTGTTCGCTAAGTGGACAAATTTTAAAATAAGCTATCTAAATCTATTTTACAAAACATTTTTGAAAATTAAGGCATGCTTCTTGAATTTTCAATTCAATATGAAAATATCATCGTTTATTTATTCTATCTATTTTTGTTATTGTTTGTATTGTTTGTATCTATATGTTTTACATTTTCATTTTAAATCTTTAATTTATTTTACATAATTTTACATAAATTATATTAATTCATTTTCATATTGTTGATTTTACGAATCATCAATGTTAAAGAAAATAAAATTTTAAGAATAAATTAAAATAATTCAATTAAAATTTAGCTTCATGAATTAAAAAGCCCAATATCTTCAATAAAATAAAATAAATTAGATATAGATTATATTATCACAATCTCGTATTTTAAATCTTGTGATATATCAAAAACATCTATTTTTTTCTTTTGATGACTAAATATATCATCACATTCATAAGTTAAATCAAAAATGAGCAAACTAAACGAGACTTTTTACTATTATTTTTACTATTATTTAATTTTACTATTACATATTTCAAATAATTATCTGGAGGTATTAGTATTTAGTGATCACGAAAGATAAACGAAACAAGGAACAATTTCTATCATACGTTTAAAGAATTTTTTCGTATCCACTAAGTAGGAAAAGACAATCCACTGAATTCTATGAAAATTATTTCTGTAATTTAAATTATTAAAAAGCTTTCTTTAATTAACATTTTTAGAATAAAAAAGCCGAACACATGTGTCATTATAAACAGTTTTATCCTATACAACTTTACTCGCAAGTTTGTTCCTAAGGAGGATTTCTAAGGAATTTAAAACCGACTTGATAGTCTCTGAAAAACGATGATAAAATAATAAGAGTATTGCGTAGTATTGATCAAAATTTTGAACATAGATCGAGCTGAGTGGCAATTGAAAAATTGCATAAATTTTAATTATCTATTTGCGAAATTACTATATTTTACCGAACGCTTAAGATTTCTACAATCGTCTATGATACACATATGATTTACAAAATGAATGAAAATTTCTATATTTTTATGATATCAATGCATTTTTTAAAAACTGGATGTTTTAACATCCTTTTTTTTTAAAGAATGAAAGCGTTGCAAAAGAATACCGTAAAGCGTGAGAAACATCTAAATGAAAAAGTACATGCGTTAGAAAAACAAGCGCGAATTTTAATCTAATAGAAGAAATAAGTTTTGAAAATAATCTAATAAAAGTAGAAAAAGAAATTTGTTCACAATAATTACTATTTATACTGCATAAAATAATATCACAATCGATACGATATTACAGCGAAACGTAACTGAATTTTCGGATTTTATATATTTATGAAATCTATGAATTTTATTTTTTAAAAAAAATTTAAAATAGAATTTTAAAAAACTTTTAAAAAACTATTGTGAGAATCTTTACATACGATGATCAGAACATGACTTTATTATATTTTATGCGAATATGCAATATTATATGAATGAATAATAATGTTTATTATATTAATTAATTATATTATATATATTAATATAGTTAATTTATATATGAAATTTTTGTTTGCCATGTATGATTATACAACGTATACAAAGTTGTTATATTTTTCGCATTTTATATTATGTTATGTTATGTTATTTGTTATTTGAATATATATAATATTTTTACATTAGGATTGTTATAGTAACAACAACAAAAAAACAATTTTATAAATAAAATATAATGGTAATATATAATTAAATTATATATAATTATAATATAATATATAAGTCATTTTAAATTATACAGATATGTTTTTTGTTTATTGTTTCAATATAAGAAATTCCATTATTGTATAAAATCATTTATAATATTTTCAAAATCTTAGAAACACATTAGATTTAGATAAAAATATTGAAACACAATTATTGCATGTTTTTTTACAATGATACTTATATATAAATGTTATATCCTAAATACAAATGATAGAGGGTTGATATATATAATAAAAATGATATATATATATATATATATATACGATCATATGTTTTTTTCGTGGAATCCGTTGCTGTGACTCATTGCTCAGATTCTTGTTTGATCGATCGAATCTTGTTCGATGGAGTCATTCATAGAATCATATCGATATGATTTGCGATTTAATCATAATTATATTAAAAAGAAGAAATATTTTATTGTGACGCTTTAATATAAAATCAACATAAAGTAAACCTTGTAATATTTCTGTTATACGTTATTGTAATTACAATTATATAATTTTCATTCAATATTAATTACTAAATATTTAAAACATTTATTTAATATCGAAAGTGTTATGAAATATTGTTATCAACATATTGTTATCAATTATCATCAAAATAATCTAATCTAACCTAATTTTTTTTTTTTAATAATATGAAGAAAATCTAGGAATCCATGTCCATGAGAGAGAATTAAAGGCATTAATTATGTCCAGAAACGGCTAGAGCAACCTTTCTTCAAAACATTGACGAATCGAACAATACCCGTGATCTATTGCATCAATGGGAGATCTACCTTGCCTGAATTGACAGTTAGAAAGATCCGGACTAATTCTGGACAGATATCATGATAGTCATGAAATGATTCTTTCATACATTTTCGATCTCATTAAGCAGTTATATTGGCTTAAAAAGGGCATGTCAAAAGTTCTATTGTTTTTAAAGAGAAGAATTATAAGGACCACGCTTTTAGAGGTCGAAAGGCCAAACATCCCGATCTTAGGCACATATTAAAGAGATGTTAAGCGCGGTCCAAGGATACGCAGAGTTAGGATTCATACTCGATTCAGTCGTTAAAGCATAGCTGTCATGAGAGTCGACCAAAATGAAATTTCTTTCTCTTGAGTTGGGGAGATTGACTCATTTTCTTTGCAGAGGCTTTGTTGTCTGTAGAATGTTTTTTTATTTTATGTACGAAATCCTTTGATAAATATTATGGCTAGAGGAGGTTCAGTCATACTCTTCTTCTTCTTTTTGCAACCCGAGATCACTTCTCTTTGGCCTAGATGAGGATCATTGTAGGTAAAACATATATAGGAGGTAGAAATATATAAAAATAATTTCTTGATTTTTCCCTTCCTTCTTTCCAGGCTTTTCCGGGGGAAAGAGAGTTGGAGTAGTTATATGAATGGTACTTATAATTGTCCATTCCTATCCTGAAATCTAAGAATTTTCCATCAATAAAATCGCCGATCCTTTGCACAAGGACATCCTAGCCGGGAGGAGTTGATCCGTTCTTTTGAATTCCGCACGAGGTTTCCGAGAACGCGTTCCTTTGTCGGGAGTCTTCGTTGATGGGCATCTTTTCAGAGATTCAATTTCCTTCTTCATTTGCTTAAGCTGGATAGAGAAGTGTTCATTCGTCTTCTTCAGTTCAAACTCGCATCCAAGTTTGTGATGTTTTATTACTTCAATGATGGCTGCTCGCAATTTCNTGATTCGTGATCTTCGTATCACATATATTTTGAAGCTTTTTGAAGATCGATGCGATCGTATTCANCCTCCTTGATAGCTTTCAACACACAAGCCGTAATGTTCACTTTAGATTGGTTAATCATTCTCTCTGGATCTTCTTCTTCTCCAATAAGGGTTTGCTCATCCTGAAGGAGAGAGGAATAACACTATCAGTATCATCGTCTTCATTCGCTCTGAGGCAAGTGGCGTCTTACATAGGAATCTCTTAGTTCTGCTAGTGTCTCGAAATTGTCTGGTGCCTTTTCTCAATTTAGAATCCGATGTGTTAACCACGGTCGAGGTTTTGTCGCTATCTTCTCTTTCTTCGCTGACTATTAGTGAACATGGAGAGTAGACTCTGTTTTTTAATGTCCTCAGAACTCGAGAGGAGCGGATTGGTTACTCTTATCAGAAGATGGTATTCTTCTCAATGCTGGGACAGCAAAGGTATTATCCTTTTGGATGTTGTCATTGATTGCAGTATTACACTTTTCTCTTCTCCATCATTAGTTGTAGTAGTATGATTCTTTTCTATGATGAATCCCACGAGTAGATCAGTAATAAGATCGATCCGGGCAGGGCTAATATTTCGGAGGGGAGAGAGACAGGTACTCTCAAGTTGGTCGGTGATCGGTACACCCATCAACTGAATGCCATCGACTAGGAAGACTTTCTTCGCCGCGTGCTTTAGCTTGAGATTAGAAATTATTTTATAAGAAGTTGTCATCCTCGCGATCTGGTCGGTTAAAGGTCCCTGTTTCTATAAGACATGATCACTATTACGGTTACGGTCTACTCGAGAAATCCTCAGATACTGCAGATCCTGGAACAACCTAACCTAATCTAATCTAATTTAAAAGTTATTACACTCTGACCATTCTTACAAGATTCTTATAAGATCGATGGATTACTACTTATCTTCAATGTGTTTGACGATCTTTTCACTAATAATGTTTATTCCCGAATACTTTCATTGTAGCAGCCGAATCTTTCAATTTCGCGTTCGCTCAACGCCATTTTTTCTTCTCGATTCTGATATCTTCTTCGGTGGTTCGAATTTTGGGATTTTTCCCAAAATTTTCGCGCGTTATTTATGACATCTTGCCATTTTTTTCAAAATTTTGTTTGAAAATTTGCAAATTTTCAATCATTTTCCGAGTATCATAGATTCTGCGTCCAATTTCCGAAGAATTAGCTGCGATATTTCCATTGGAGATAAAAAGATCATCAGTGCACAATGATTTTAATGTAAATTCGAAAAATATATTTTTATTGATTGTTGAATTAATAAAAAAATAGATTTAGAGAAGAAATCTAATAAGTTATAATTCTATATTTATCAATTCAATTCTTTGTGATCTCCTATTTTTTCTGTTCTGGAACTTTTATGCGAGAAAAATCTTTTTACCTTGTTGTTTTTTGTCATTTAAAACAAAAAATTCAAGGTCTTTATCATGGAAAAAGATCCATGAAATATTCAAAGAGAAATTTAGAGAGAAATGGATATTCAGCAAGATATAAAATAAATACTCTTTACTTTCCACGAATCTTCATTCAACATCATCCACGATAGCTTTATTATAAAGTCACTTTATTATAAGTCACCTCTGATCCATGATAACTTTTTAATATTTTATTTTTCTAATATTTCTAATTTTATAATTATGTTGATATTTATATTATAATAACATTATTTATAAGCAGTTCCTCAATTTTTAGCAATAGAAGAGTATTTGAAAAATTTTAAGCAATTCTAATTCAACGAATTCATTTTCTTCCTTGAGAATCTTTTTATCAACTGGATATTCGAAAGATATTATAACATCCTCCAGATCTTGTTTTTAATTATATTGAATTCTTTATGAAACTGGATAGTATTTCGATTATAGTAGCCATTCTTGAATCATTTTCAGATTTTTATTTTGATTAGTTCTACATTGTACATTCTATACAACATTGACAATGAGCATTGAAAAAATGTTACCTAGATATTTCTTATTTCCATCGAGATTATTTTGATTGATTATAGTAAATAATAATATTATTCATTATATAATTAAATAAATAAATGAATAATGATTATAATAAATAATAAAATAAATTATTTTTATTATTACAATTTATTATAAATTTTGCATGATTTACAATCTGAGATTCTATTATTGCAATTTTTTGTAAATGATGAAACAATGTGTCAATTTCGTGAATGAAAAAATTTTTCTTCCTCTTCTGCAGAATTTTTTTTATTGTTTTTGCACTGATTAATTCATTATTATTTCTTCGTCAGAAATTGTTTCATCTTTTACTTAATAATCTACATAGAAATCTAATATTCCATCGTTTTGAAATTGTATTATATTCATTTCCTCTTTTTTTAGTCGAATTTCCAGAAATCAATTTCCTTTTGATTTAAACATTCCATCTCAATTACATTCATGTTGTAATCAAGCATCATCAATAAACAACAAATGAAAAAAGTCAATTGGTTCTATGGGTGCTGAAAGAACTTTCTCGTGAAAAATTTATTTTTGGTAAATTGATATCTTAATGTATAATATTTTCCCATATGTAATATCCTTATTTGGAATATTGCTCTCTGATATATGATAAATGATTCTTATCATTGTCATTTGAATGTAATTGCATTTATATTTTATTCTAGATACTATGTTATTACATCTATATTATCTGAATTGCCATGATATTCCATATAAAATTTACAAATGTAAAAAATAATATAAATATCAAAATAAATATCATTAAATACTATCAGAATTAATACTAAGTTTGCTGCCTGTTTAAAAGAATCTTAAGAGAACGATCTTAATTGATTAAAAAAACGATTGTTTCTGCAGACAAAAAATCAGAAATATATGCATAATGTGATAAGATATTATCACGTGCTCGTGCTGAAAATATTCGGGAGATTAATTGGAAGGAATTAAAGTTTAAAAGTATCCTTGATTCTTATATGTCTCCGTCATGAATAATATATATAGAAATTTTTTTTTATATTTGTGATGATCAATAACTATCGATTTTGACTATCTATTGACTATATATTATGAGGTTATTGCATTCAGTGATGATCTAGGCTCGATGCCTCGCGGATGTATTGAACTCGCAGGAAGTGAACAAAGTTTGCACGATTTATGTTTTAGAAAATTTTGATAAAGGATACTGGAAAAGATAAAGAATTTAATTGATAAAGGTTCAAAATTTTGGGAAGAGTAATTTAATCAATTATAGGATATATTTCGTAATTTAAATTATTTGCTGTTTGTTGTTAATGATTTTAAGTTATTATAGTTAATTATATAATTAAAGTTATATCGTTCCAAATACAAACATTGAAAATTGCATTTTTCTTTTGTATATATATATATTTTTACTCTCTCATATGCTATTATTCTTAATAAATATGCATATGATATAATTTTTATCTCATTGAAAAATTTATTTCAGAATACACGATACTGCTAAAGTTATTGCTATGATTACACAAACTTCAATTAAACTTCAAGATTCGTATTTCAATTAAAGGCACACTATATATTTACTAAAATAAAAAGAAAAATTAGGTTAGGTTAAGTTAGGCTTAATAACTCTTTTTTTTATGAACAATATTATATTATAAAATACTAATTACTATTATAATATATATATATATATATAAATATAATATATAATATAAATATAATACTATTATATATCAATAATACAGATAGAAGAGTTTTCAATTCTGGATATTATCAGAAAGTTGGATAAATTTATCATTTATGATCCAATGCAATCTCAAATTATCAAATGCGTTTTTCGTAAGATCGATAAAATCACTTGACGAATTTGCAAACGTGGAGATCGTCAATCTTCCAATGATTCGAGCATAAAGAATCGTATGGAAAAATTTACAGATTAAAAAGAATGTTACAATAAAAACGAAAAATAACAATAATAAGGAAAATAATACTTATAGGATTAATTATCGAATTTTTATATAATTCTCTAATGTTGTAATGCTTATCAGTTAAAAATTTTTGTTTTGATATGAAAATTGTGCTTGTGACATTTATAATGTTGGATACCATGTTAGCATCACATGTCATATTGTGAAAAAATTCTTTATAAAAAAAGAAGAAGAATTAAAAGAATATAATCAAACATAAAAGAATATAATCAAATATAAACAAACATAAGATAATCTCGTGAAATTATACTTTCATACAATTCTCTGACGTTATTCTACAATACATTGGCAATACACATCAGCTAAAAGTTCTTATTTCTATATGAAATGTGTTAATATTTTAATAAATTAATAAATTATTGCAATAGTGGACATTATGTCAGCATCAAATGTCATATTATGAAAAACTTGCTTATAAAGAAGCAGGTATAACACATCTCATAAATATAAAATAATTTTATGAGATTATATTTTATTATTATGGTTATTTTGTCTTTTTCGTAGATAATATATGAAGTTCATAAAAATAATATATATTTAAAATATATATTATTTTTATGAACTTCATATATTATTATAACTTCATATATAATTATATATATATTAACATATATTAAAAATAATTTATTTAAATTAATTGAATATATTAATTCAATATAATAATTTAATTGAATTAATAACTGCAAAATGTATAATTTATATAGCAATTATCTTTTCTATTATTTTAGATATTTCTTTTGTTTTCTTAATGGATATATAGTTTCTTCATAATATGTTCACTTTGATTATTCATTTCCAAACTTAATAATAAGTATCTTTAAAGAATCTATGCACTTTGCTAAATGATACTTTTCAAATGTTATTGAATATCTTATTGGACTTTTGAATTCGACTTCTTTTATACTGAATACTGATTCATGGTTCGAGCTATTTTTGCTATAATTATATTGTTTCTAGCTATGAATACTTAAGGAATATGTCCTCTTGTTATTATGATTAATTATGATTAATAATAATTTTTTTTCTGTATTAAGAAATTTATATTTTGTAATTTGTATATATTTTAAAAATTTTATCAATACTTTATTATTTAGATTATTAACTGAAATATATGTTATAAATTATAATTTCTTATATGTATGTTTTAACTTGTCCAGATGTTTTGCAACTCTTTCGTCGATGTAAGTGAAAACTAAATATATCGATATTTATATGGCAGTTTTTACATAGATATCGAGAATACAATAAATTAATTGATTATATAAATGATTATTATTAAATTTTGGAATGCTTGTAATGAAAATTATAATTATGAAAAATGTATATAATCACTTTGTTAAAAATTTAAAAATTTTAATAACTAATTTAATGATTACTAACTTTATTAATTATTTTTTTATTAGTGATTACTACTAATGATTGCAAAAAGATATAATTCTATATGTTTTCAATAAGTTGAATTGCAAATATTAATTTACTAGAAATATTAAAAAGTAAAATTGGAAAGGAAAATGGTAATGGAGAAAAATGCCATTTTTTTTTCATATTTTTTATATTAAAGATTATTTTTTAATATAAATGAATTTTTAAGCTATTCACCCAAATGTTAAGAATTTGTTAAAAAAAAGTTTTATAAGAAAGAGATCATAAGAAAAAAAGTAACTAAATAGATAATTATAAATTAAAATCAAAAAAAGATATAAAAAAAAAAAACGTGTAAAGTTTATAGCACGAAAGTAATGAAATTAAAAGACTCAATATAGATAAAGAATTTAGAATTTTGAAAAAAAATGAAAGAAGTAACAATATTTTACATTTTATTGATGATAAATCCAAAATTAACATTTATAAAAGAGTTTTTTGTTGCAGAAATACGAAACAAAGAATTGTAAAAATTCGCAGATGATTCAGTGTCAAGACGTTGAATGTATTCTTTTCAAAATATTATTTTAATAAACAAAATTAAAACTAAAATATTTAAAAATATGAGCAATAGAATAGAATTGGTAGCAAGAATTATAATCAATGATTCTAAAGTACAGTTCTAATAAGTATAAGCAAAAATATTGCACAAATGATAACTGATTTATATATTGCATTAATGTCGCAATTTTTTTGTCAATCAAATATAATGAGTCAGATCATTTCTTTTATTTTTTGAATAAAATATAATTTGAAATGTTTGTTGTATGTTCTAATTCAAATCGATTTTGTGAATTATACAAGTATATCCCAGACTAAAATTTCAAAAATAACTTACTAAAACAAGGAATTGCCTAATTATTTTATATTCGAATTAATATTTATATTAAAACACAGATTTCTTTTTTCATCTGACATAATTTTTTCCTCTTTCTAATCATTATAATTTCGAATTAAAAATGATTTTTTTTTATACGATATGAATTGATATTTATTTATTGATATATCTATTATGTAATTTATGGTGATGAGGGATGTTGCATTGGTTTTGTCAAGTTTTCACATAACCGAGATATTTTATATTATATTATAAAATTATAAAATTCAATTATAAAATTCAAGCGACATAGAATCAAGTTCTTTTTGGTTAATTATCTTTCGTTAATTATCCAATATTCAATATTAATCTTGCCTCTTGATCTTAGATGAGATTCTGTAAAGAAGTCTACAATTATATCGAATTTTAGATATTCATTAGAGCATCTATTTCTTATATTGATTCAATATTTTAATATTGAATTAATATTTTAATATTGAATTAATAATTGATAATTCAATATTTTATTTGAATAAATAGTCCTGAAAATCACAATATTTACGATATTTGGAATGATATATGTTTGTTTATTACGTTTATTAAGTTATTAAGATCGAAGATAATTAAGATCGAAGAATTATATGATATTAATTAATTTTTAATTTTAGGATTATTTTTTATTATATTAATATGATATATATTCATAAAATTAAATATGTTCATAAATATAATAGATTTAGATTTGACCTGAAGTTAATTAATTTGGATAATAAACTGGTTGTGATACATAGTGAATTGAATAAAATATGACTTAGAAATAATTATAAGATTTCAGCATCTAATACAGTATTTTATATAAGTTTTTACATTGATTTTATTGATGAAGAAATATATTAGATAATATATTTAGATAATATATAAGAATATTTATTTAAAATATAAATAAAAAGGAAGCAAATTTCACGTATACTTGAATAAAAGTGTTTATATAATGAAAACAATTTTTAAACCATTCTTACATAATATAATTTTTAATAAATGATTCATTTTTTAATAGTATATATCAAGGGAACCATACTTTTTTTTAATAACAAAAATTTAATTATTTTCATTTTTTTATTAGAATCTTCGTGCAGTGAATTGTTGTGTAGTGTAATGACAAGTTTCATTTTGAAAATTACAACCTCGGAAAGGAACTTTGTGATCTACGCGATCAATAATGAACATAATCAGCACAATTTGATGATCCATCTTGGAATTTTTATTGAATTCACCGATTTATACTTATTTGGATTCACAATTTACAGATTATAATGCGTGAACAAACTGTAGATCTACGTGTGGATCCAATCTCTGTGAAATTAGACGAGATGGGATATGATCACGGGATAATGAAATAATAAGCAACTATCATTAACTGAAGCTAATTTCATCGAAGACAATAATGCTTAAGAGATGAATAGCAATAGTGAGATCCGATCAAAACTAGGCTCCTTATTGGTAATCAATTTTTCTGACGCAAAATACATATCATATATGATTTTCAGTGTTTCTGGAGATGTATTCATATTTTGTATGCATATAAAATATTTCTTTGTTAATAGCACAGAAGTTAACATTTTTATTTATAATAAATTATAATTTGATTTTTTTATGTGAAAATTATTTTTTATGGAATGTTTTCATAAATATAGCAAAAATTGATGTTTTTATGAACATAAATAAAGAATAATTTTTACGGTCAGAATCAATATACAAAAATACATAAGCAATTTTTCTATTGTATATATTTTCTATTGTATAAATAACAATATTAATGTATTTTATCAAATCTGTGCTCTCATTTTATTGCACAGATATCATAAACAGATAAAATTTGTAGATAGAAGTATTAATCACAGTTGATCTTCTTTATATTAATAAAAAAGAAATATTTTACATTAAATATGCTAAATATTTGAGTACATTGCATTAATCTACAGAAACGAAATCATAACTTGTTTTATTTTTATTATTTTGTCGCGGAAAGTGAAACTTTCTCTTCGTTTCATTCTATTCGTCTCTCACAAATAAACATTGCGAGCGTAAACATTCGACTGAACACATTCGGTCCAACGATGGATCCTTTCAAGAATCAAATCACAATATTTAGAAATTTCGGATAAAAACTTGCATGGATTCCGCGAAAAAACACCTCAAATTACAGAATCGTATTGAAAAATCGTATTGAAAGCTATTTTAATATCTTCAGTTAAATTTATAATGAAATGAAATGTTTCGAAAAATATGAAGGAACGAGAAAAGAATTAACTATTGATGATTATCATGACGTGATTCATTGAGCAGCAATCGCATTATTAAAGCATATGTCAAAAATATATAAATTTCATCGAAAATCGAAACAAAGAAACGTGAAAATAATCTTCTATACTCTGCAACATTGGATAATTTGTTAAAATCGATAACGTAACTTAGTAAATCACATTTGCTTATTATGATATTGTCAACGATCTTTTGGCAAATTTTATTTTGAAAATGAGAATCGAATATAATTATAAAAAAATTTTCGAAACGAACAAAATTGAGAAAATTAAAAATTAATGAAAAATGACGATGTTTAAACGCATTGTCTCGATTCCAACGCGACTTCAAAACAATTGTTCGTGCATATAAATATTACTGATATAGAAACGACATGAATATCTTTTGAAAAATGCCGCCATTGCAAAATTCAAAAAAGAATAAGATGCATTTGAAATGCAAAGAAATCCTCATATATTACGAATCGAACTTGCATATTTATATCAACTGTTTGCAATTAGATTATCATACAGAAAAGATTGCAAGAATGGAAGATATCTTCAAGAGTTCCAAAATCCTGAAATTTAAAATATTCGTAAAATATTAATTTGCCAGCAAATATCTTATAATGAGAATTGATGAATACTATAATCGTACACGTTCTAAATTGCGATTAGAAATCAATATTAATTAATTATTGGCGAAATAAGTATTTCAATTATATATTTCAATTTAATATCTTAAATTCTACGTAGTTTGGTTTAAATAAAATAGTATTTTAAATGGGTTAAAATTTCGGTAAATAAAATATTTTCATTTTCATAAATTTTAATCACAAAATTTTAATTTTGAATCACAATATTTTAATCTTGCTTGGAATATTGAGTTATTTCACGAATAATGTTGTTTTCAATTCATTCTTTGATCTAAAAGACTTTTTATTATCGAGATATTGAAAGAAAATCAAAATGGAGATAAGTTGTAAATAATGATAGTAAAAAATATTTTGCAACTATTTTAATTGACTATCTTAAATGATTTTCGATGCAGAATATATAAAGAAAAATTAAGAAATTATTTATTTTAATCATATTGAATGCAAACTTTTCAACAATAATATCTAAAACAAAGAAAAAAATTAAATTATGTAAAATATTTCAAAATAAAATCCAAATATTTTTAATATTTTTCTCTTAAATGAAATATCATTTTAGAAACTATTAAATAAAATATTTCTCTATTAAATAAAATATTTTAAAATTATATGGATACTTCAATAAACAGGATTATTTAATATTCATTATAAAAGTGATATTTTACTCAACTGTGACAGAAACTAATCGAACATAGAATCGTATTAGATACATATTAGAGAGCGAATTTTATTATTGACAACTTTGCGGCTTACGATAAAAAAAGAAAAAAAATACGACTTTCGAATGAATTGGTCTCATTAAGTAACTGTTTTTACAAACGAAATCTAATATTCTTTATAATTTTATGAATTATTGGACCAACGGTTGGATGAAGAAATCAATTCAAACATTGTAACAATTTCTGAATCCATAATTTCATCGATTGGTGAATATGAACATGTCATTGACTCTACTTTTTGCTCAGTATTGACAAACTTATCGATATATCTTTTGTCATCTTGAAAAATCACGATTTTACAATATTTGAAATGAATTGAAAATCCTGGATCGAACAAAGTTATCGTTTGCAGATCTCCACACATAGATAGAAAAAGAGTATTCAAATTTTAAATAATACTAACAATTTATTAATGGAGAAAGTCAATGTCTCTTTGATTCTGTGCTGTTTTGTATCGATTGACAGGAAATAACTCTTTCATCGCAATAAACTGGATTTGAATGAATTGAGAGATATATCTGTAATATTATGGCAAAGCGTATAAAAGCGCTATTTGCTAATTTGAATTATAGAAATTCTTGGAATTGAAAGAAGGTTTTTAAACGATATTTTTTGATCGAAAAGTAGATATACAAATAACAAAAATCAGGAAATAAAAGTAATTGTACATCATCGTGTTCCTATTTAGGGAAAAGAAAATATAATTTGCATCTTGAACCATCTTTTTTCTTTCAAATGCAGATTTAATCAAATAATTGAAATGCCAATATTCCGTCAAAGATAATTTCGTTATATGAGAATACATAAATAAGTCTCATCATCGATCAATTTAATAACCAATGTTCATGTTATTTTTATCAAGCGAAAAGTCGAGCAAACTATTATTAAACGTCATTTTTTTAACCAATTCGATTATTCAGAACAATATTTGGAACGCATATCTTAAAGAAAATGTATTGACAATTTCTTGCGAGACTCGACAAAAAGATTAAAAAATTGGACTGTTTTTTAAGTTATTTCTTGTTATCAATTGATAATAGAAGATAAAATTTAATAATTTTAACGAATGTTCTTCAGCATCATCTGTCATTGATTTATTAATTGATACATTTAGAAAATAATAAATTTACAAGAATAAATAATTAATCGCCTTGATGATAGGCTTCAAACGAATCATAACTAACTGGACGAGATTCACAAATCTCGGTGTCTCGTGATATGCATGCAGTGATTATATCGTCCAATAGATTCAAACATCGAAGCGAAGAGAACAATTTTGTTAATCATGAAAACTCGATCCATTAGATCTGTTAATATTCGTTATCATAATAAAATTGTTCGTATAACAGCTTTGATAACTTGAGATGAGTTATCAGCCAATGTCTTCATTGAATGAATTGTCTACGTCAAAAATTTACAATTGGTAAATCAGATATTATTCGAGTGTGATATCAACGTACAATTCTTATAATAGAACTATGCATGAGTTTTTGCAATGTATACATTCAATCGATCTATAAACTTATATAAAATTGAAATTATGCAACATGAAGATGCATATAATATTGATTATAATTATGATATATTAAAATTATTATATTTCTCGAAATTTATCATTCAAGAAAAGGAATAAATTCAATTCCAATATTATATATTTTATAATACAGATTTGACAATAGTTTTTGAATAAGAAATCATATTACATTAAATTGGCAATTAATAGCAATTTGTATGTCTGAAATATAGATAAAAACAAATATTGCAACATAGTTAAATCAATTGAATTATCAAGAAGACTTTCATCAGTATTTTTGAATAACTTCATTTGGTGTATAGACAAAAATGATTCATTAATATTATTATTAAATTGATCAGTTTCGTATTTCAATTTTTCATCTCAAAAATTCGATATAAATTTGCGTTATAGGAAATGCTGTACAGGAATTTTTCTCGTATATATTGCAAATGCATATGCATAATCTAAAGTAACATATTTGAAATGATTATTGCTATATTAACTTTTTTTCTCTATATTTTATCAAATAGAACAATATTCTTGTATTTTATTATTTGATGCATTATAAAAAAATAGTCGTAATTTTGCCGCATTGCGGCAATATGCCGGGAATCTACTGTACAATCGTTTGCAATGACGAAATTCTCAACCGATATTCTAACATTGCGAAGTTAAAAAGAATTGTCGTAATTGATACCGTTTCAAGAAAAATCACCATCAAAAAGAAAAACGATTAATTTTTGATCAAATACATAGCTTTTTGAAAATCATTGTGAATCATTTTTGGATAATAAGAAAATATTTCGGTCTACAAAATGCAATCATACGAATGCAAATTCTCCAAAAAAATAGCTATACAATCATCACATATTTGATCATATGCTCATTTGAAAAACTATGATGCAGATATCAATACCATCTAATGTAATAATAATTTCGGTCCTTTATTTACAAAGATAAGATTAAATTGATTATCTATTAATGTATCTTAATAATATATCTTATAATCTTATTAATATTATTATAATTTTTATTATTATTAATATAATCTCAATGATCATAAACTACGTGATGAGTCCTTCATTTGCTTATCTTCGAATCTGCCTTTTATAACTGTAATATTGTTTATTGTGGACTCGTTTTTATAAAAAAAAAACAGTATCGAAATCGCACTCGTTTAAAAATTTATTGTGAACTCTTTTTTGTAAAAGAAAAATCGTTAAAAGAGTTTCGAAATCGCATTCGTTTAAAAATTTATAGTCTTTGTATGTTTCTCAATAAAAAATATCCATCTCGAAATCATTGGCGATATGATCACTGAAGCATTCATTGCAGCTTTTAAACGATTCATCGTTTGAAGAAGAATCTGCCATAACGTATATTCAATAATAATAATTTCGAAAACGCAAATAACGAAATTATGCTATATTATATAGAGACGAATATTTCAGAGATAAGGAAATATTCATACTAATCTTTTTCCTTAATTTCGATGGGAAGCAATAAAAAACAGAAAGAATTGTTCTCGAAACGTTCTCGAAATTGAGATAATTTTTAATTCCTACTCATTTCCTAATTGACATTTCTTTAATATGCAAAACAGATTTTCGAAGATATTTCTTACAATTGATTGTCAAACTGGTGACACATTCAAAAAATGAAACGAAATTTTTAAACTAGATAACACAAAAAAATATCTATTTGCAAGAATTTGTACAAGTCGAGGAATACGAAGAATCACAATCTTCCATCATTACTAATGACATCTTGAACGAATTGAGAAGATACATTTTGGACGAAATTATTCGTATATATAGTCACTGTGTGAATCAACCAAGTATAGGCACAACGTGAAGCAATTGGTGTCATTTCTAATGAAAATTCTTTCTTGCTTCCTATTCTCATTTTTATTCCATCGAGATTTTCAGATAGACATTTGAATTTTAAGTAACACGGTGAATCAATGAAGGAGCATATTTCTTTCGAAGACTTAATACACAAAAATTTGATTATTAATTTATAATCAAAAAAGAATTTAAAAAATCTGAAAGAAAAATTTCTGTAGTGTTATTGAATCTTGAACTTCTCGTATATATATTAGATATTCTCTCAAAAAATATATTGAAGATGCAATGGAAAAAAGGGCAATATTGAATAATATTGAATTGTGTAAATTAAGTCCAACTTATAATAAATTTAGTTTAGTTATTCGTGATCTAGCCATGGTGCAAATAAATTGTATCGTTGAGCATTCAGCATTTGTTGTTTAGAATGAAAATAAATTTTCAATTTAAAGTTATTTCAAAATAATTTTTGCGAAAAACGTGTCATGAGCACGATATAATCTGAACCAATCGATTCATATTAGGTCTTTATTTTTATAATCTTTACAAGATTTTTTTATATTTTACAGGAAGTTTTTTTTTACTGTGAGCTATATTTTTGCGAATGTTCATTGATTTTTTGTAATCCGTCGTATATCAAATTTATTTTCACCAAAAATTTCTAATCTATAGTTGATAATTTTCAAATTTGTTTATACAGGGCACGTAGATACGTAATGGATACTTGCACTGATATTATTAATATTATTATTAATATTGTTTTAAATTGATTATTTTAATATAAAAGCCGCCGCAAGATATTCATTTTTCTAAAATTTTAGATGTCCAGGATCAAACGTATATTATATAAATAATTGTATAGAGTAGATTGTATAGAATTCTTATTTCTAACAAAGTTGCATCATGATGTAATTTATCGGTTAAAATATTGATGATTTTTTTCTCAAAAATGTACATTAATATTTAATGTATACTATTTGTACATAAAGTATAAATTTTTTATGACAATAATAAAAAATAAGAATAATATTAATTCTTTTTGTTTGGTTATATAATCGTTCAACACGTGTTTGAAATTTTTTTATTTCCTTTTTGATGAAATATTATTTTCCTTGTGGATATTCGATAAAAAAATATGTATTAAATTTTTTTGAGAACTATCCGTTTCATAAATTTCATCAAAATGTAGAGATTCAATATCTTTTTATAAGTATGATAATTTAATTAAATTTAAATTTAATATAATTTTTATTATATAAAATAATTACTCCTTATATTATCGACAGAAAATTTATAAAATGAAAGAAATATGCATGCATTATGATTCTGAATGATGAAAGAAATAGAAAGAAAAAAGAGGGCAATTAAAAATGCAAAAATAAATGTCTTATAATATATATATTTTTATTGTATCAAAAGAGTATAGAGTTTATATTTAAATACATATTCATTATAAAAATAATAGAAATAGTTTTTTCTTTTTTTCTAGTAAAAATTGTAACATATTATGCATCCAAAACATATTGGTTAGCATGTAGTAAAAAAGAATCTTCTGAAAAAATAATATAAGATAAAGTTTCATTAACAATAAAAAATATTTATGAATAATGGAAATATACAAGTACCATGGAAAATTTTGGAAATATTAGAAAATTAGTTGCGATGAATTCTAAATCTGGAAATTTCGATTTAATTTCGTATTGAAATTAAAAGGTCTGTATCAGTATTTAATTATAAACTATTAAAAGAGTAAACTACATTAGAAAATAAATGCAAAAATATAAAATTGGCTGTAGATCGATTATAGATTAATTACTAATGCATATAATTGGATATTCCACAAGCAAAAATATGTGGAATAAATTAAATATAATATTCTAAAGATATTATTGAATTTATATTTTAGATTTATTGTCTTCATTCTATAAAGTGAAAAATCATTGGTTCTAAAAGCAATCATTTTGATGGACTGTTGATGTAAGTACCTCTTGAATTTTGATTCATTGAGTGAGAGAATCTACTACTGTAATTCTTTGACTTCTATGATTGGTACATGCTTAAAATAGTATTGATTGAATAGTATTAATAGTATTTTTTCATTATTTGCTTAATACAATTGAAAAAATTAAGATACAAATTTACTCTTTTCTGAACTTATACTAATTATAAGAATTAATCTATAGAAGTAATTTTTAATTCCAAGCAGAATTAGATTGATTCTGTCCTAAAGTTTTTATCCACTTGTTCATTATTTTATTTTTTTTGCATTCTTGAGAGGAAGGTTTTTCTCAGCTTTTCTTCCTTTTAAATTTGTTTTTAAAAAGTGACAACTTTTATCAGTCTTCTAATATATAAGTCATATCTAAGTCATGATAATTTTGAAATGGAATAATGAGGAATCAGTCAAGTACGTATGACTTGAATATAATGTCAGAATATGATATCAAAATAACTAAATTTTCTAAATCAAAGCCAAAATTTATTGTTATTATTAAAGATCTAACTTAAAAGTTCCTTAATATATGACTTGGCAATAATGGAATAAATAATGGAATAAAAGTTTTTCAAGTGTTATATGTTAAATACATGCAAGCCTATTATTTCAAAAAAATATTAGACAAAGAATTATTAGAGTTAAACCACTCAAAAGTATATACAAGCTGATAAATTTATTACAATTTATTCTATTGTTCTTTTAAGATATTTTAAGATATTTTATTGATTTTTCATTGATTTTCAATTTTCTTCACATGATGCTAAAATTTTTTCCAGTCACCAATGTACATACCTTTAACTGCTCTATGTTAAATTTTCTAATTCATTACATGATGACGTTGCTGAATTATTTTTTTGAAAATTGTTTCATTTTATTTCATTAATTATTTAATTAGTTCAAACTAATTCAATTGGATTAAAATTATATATAGGTAATTTCAATATATTATGATCTTATAGTTTAATACATTCATTTACTTTTTTTATTTTTTATATTTTTCTGTAAATTTTATAATTTTCCATAATTTGTATTTAATGGAATTTTGTTTTCAATTATATATTATATATTATAATTATATCTTTCTTCTTAATTTAGAAGATATTTAGAAGAAATTTTTTATACTGTGTAATATAAAATATTATCCATAATGAATCCATTACTGAAATTTATTTATTTATTAATATAATTTAATTTTTCTCTGATCTATTTTTCAAAATTTGAAGAGTTTATTTATCCATAGTAATCTTCTGTAATATGCATGTTAATTGAGCTTTTTTAATAAATCTACTTTTTCTACTAATAAGCACTATAAATTTATAAAAATAATTTCTATTTTTTATAAAACATCAATTATTTCCTTATTTTGTCAATATTTATTAACAATCATTTTATTATCTACTCATGTTTCATCAATGGAATATTTCTATTTTGTTTTCTATTTTTTTTTATAAAATTGGATACAATATTATATATTTTTTTAGATATTTAATCTTTCAATTAATATTTTTCTATATTAGTGCTGTACTTTTTCCACTTAAAATCTATACTTTTCAATAATATATATAAATTATATATGAATTTTCTATTTTCCAAAATCTGTTTTTTCTGGTGTTAATAATTTTGGACTAGTGTTAATAATGATCTTCTTTTCAATATAAAATTCATAAATAGTATTTTTATAATGCTTTAACTTATAAAATTTTTTGTCATTCTTATCGCGTTTCGCTTGGAGACAATAATGAT
Source organism: Apis dorsata (assembly GCF_000469605.1). NCBI lineage: Eukaryota > Metazoa > Arthropoda > Insecta > Hymenoptera > Apidae > Apis > Apis dorsata. Next base: position 121,376 of record NW_006263843.1, on the reverse strand, counting down.
AGGGTTTCTTCAGATTCTGAATTCTCTTTTTTTATTATTCTTTCTGATTAGTATATAATCGCAAGTTTATAATATAATGGTTTATTATAAAAGATTTGTTTTGAGTCTCTTCATTACTTTTCTTATGATTCTCTAGCTATTTTCGAGTCTCCTTATTACTTTTTTTTTCTGTAAGATTCCAGAATATTTTTTAATTTATTATTTAAAAATTATTAAATTATTAATTATTAAACTATATTAAAATCAATTATTAAACTATTACCAAATAATAAATTATTCAAAATAAAACAAAAACACTATGAATAATAAAGTAAAAATAAATTCATAAAAGACTGAAAATTTTACAGATATTACTAACATACATAGATAAAACTTAGATAAAAACTAACTACTACAAATTAATGTTATATTATATTAATAAAAATAATATTTTAAAAAATCATTTGATGTTATACTTGAGAAAATAATTATTTTCAATAATTCAGAAATTAGATAAAAATCGTTTATTTTTTGGTCGCTAGAGGCTAATTAAGGATTTAAAATAATCGAATATTTTATATCTGAAAATATTTATTTTTTTCAATAATGATTCAAGTTTGAATTGTTACTCATCAGATGTTTAAATCTCATCAATTATATTGATATTTGATATTTTTTCATCGAAATTTGTAAAAGAAAAATCTTTTAAAAATTTGAATCCTTTTTTTTTTATTATTCTTTCTGATCACTATATAATCACAAGTTTATAATATAATGGTTTATTATAAAAGATTCGTTTTAAACCTCTTCATCACTTTTTTTATGATTCTCTAGCTATAAAAGACATTATTATGTAAATATGAATAGTAAATAAATATGAGCAGTAGTTAATAATAAATAAATATGAAAGTAAAAACTTTATTTAAAAACCAAAATTTATTAAAATTTTATTTCAATCTTTTTATTTTTAATTCATATGGCAGAATAAAAAATGTAAATATACCAATTCAAAAGATATAGATGGAAACATATAATCAGATTTTAATAAGTATAAAAGTAAATATTATATTTAAAAAAATAAATATTTCTATATATTCTGCAAATATTTTACTATATCAACGTGTTATATTTTAAATTTCAGGAGCATTTAAAAATAGGAGTAGCGATGAATTTACCGATTATCAATTTATTAGCAACGCATAGTTATAAAGAATCTGCAATATAATCTATTTTTGTAATCTATTTGTTATATCTATATTCAGAGATATTGACAGAAAATATTCGATCAATTTTTAAAATCTATAGATTATATTTTTGTATGCTGCTGTTTGTCTCTGCATTAGTATTTGTTTCAGTATTTTGCTTAAAATTTTTCATATAATATATATATAATATATAAATATTCATATAATATATATATATATATAATATATATATAATATATATAGAAATATTTATCTAAAATTTCATCTATATAAATTAGATTGTTATATAATCCCATATTGATAGAATCATTATTGTTTACGATTAAACATAAATTTCCAATTTTCATTTTATATTCGATTTTCTCCAAACATAATTACGTTCGTTAAAATGAAAAATGTTTATTATATTAAATTTATTTTTATCAGAAAATATAACAATATTTCAAAAAATATTATTTTTATTAATATATATTTTTTAATTTTTTTTGTTTTTCTGATTTATCTTATTAATATATCTTGTTAATATGATTTCTTTTTGTTATTTTATGATAAAAATTATATTCTTATAAGACTTTTGACAGAGTATGAAATTCTTCTTGAAACAAATAAAAAATAATTTCTAGTTCTTCATTATAAATGAAGTATCATGATTATATTTAATATATTAAAATCAAAAAATCAAAATATTTAAATTATCGAATTAGTTATTTTATAATATATATTATTTTATAATAACGAATTATATTTTTTATAATATTTATGAAGAATAACAAATTCTATTTTTTTTTTAATATAAAATGTTAATATATTCGTAGGATATTTTTGGAGATCGATTCTAAAAGCAAAACAAATATATAAATACAAATAAATATATAAATAAAAAAAATGAAACTTGTGGCTTATTTATAAATTATAAGCAATTTAATTATGTATCAGACTCAGAAATGAAATGAAATCATGCTTTTCGTCATTTTGAATTATAATAATCATTTATTATATTTTTACTGCAACATATAATATAAAAACCAAAAAAAAAAAATTGTAGCGAAAGAATTAAAATGTTCTTGAGAATTTTTTGCAAAAATATTTACCAAGATGTATTTTTTTAGTCCATTATTTATTTATATCCTCTTTAGATAGGCTTATTATAGGATGTCTTTATACTGATAATTATGTGTATTTTTTACACGTATTTAAGTATATAGAATAATATTACAATAACAATACTCCAATTCAAAATTAATTGAATTGAAAAAACGCTAACAAATAATTTTTTTTTCCTTTCGAACTTTAGATTAGATTTTTAAATGCTTATATCAATTTTATTTGGAAGTAATTAAAAGAAGAGAAAAGAAAATTTAATTAAAGAGAAAATAATATGACGCGATTGCTATGTCATCTACCGGAATATATGTAAAATACATTTTCATATATTTAATTATCATGATTTATAAAAATATAATATATTATATAATGATATTATAATAATGATAGTGTAACAATATAGATCGTATTTTTTTATTCAATATTCAAATTCAATATTATGATAATGAAACGACGATAAAAATTATGATATTTAACTATAGAAGTCAATTTAAAGTTGTGTGAAAACGTATCGTAATATAAATGATCTAGTAGATGGTGCAGCAATCGCTTTTTCTTTAGTTACTCTTTTTTTCTTATACTACTTCTAAATGTAGTGTGATATTAAACGCTGAATATTTGAGATTAAGTTTATGTTTATCTGAGAATAAAATATAAATATCAAAGAGAAAATTCAGTTTGTATTTTACAAATAAATATAATAATATTTTATGAAATGTTGAAGTAATTACTTTTAAATTATTTGGTGAAATAACATATTTTTGTTGTGATTTTTTCATATGTTTTTACAGAAGCTATATATAGAGTGATAATTTGAAATGTGATTTTATCAAAAACGTGTTCAATAGTATAAAATTAATGGTGAGTACTTTATTTAATAATATGTATAATTTAAAAATAACCAATTACAGAAATAAATTTTTAATAATATTANTTAAATTATATTAGTATATTATATATATATTATAAATTTTTATATCAATGTTTATGTTATGATATTTCTTCTTTTTATTTATATAAACTATATATATATGATATACATAAATATATTTATTTATTTGTCTAAATTAAAATAAATTATCATGTAGTGTATAACTGAATGATATGAGTTATTTATAAAAATTTTCATTTTCAATTTTGAATAATCTCAAGATAATTCAAATA
>NW_006263843.1:110731-117901 GCF_000469605.1 Apis dorsata | reverse complement strand
ATGTTATAAAACTGATTAATAAAAAAGGACTTTTTTTTTTTTTACATTGGATTGTAAAATTATACTTTTTAAATACAACAATTTTTAGGAACGACTGTTAGTCACAACTATTATATTTTAAATTTAATAAAATTAAAGAATATTATCATTATAATAATATAATAATTTCTAAATGTCTATATGATATTTTATGGGTATTTTTAAATTTTGATAATAATACACAATTTTGATAAATTTTGATAGTACACAATTTCTGAAAGGTTGTAAATTATTGATTTCTATTTAGTTTATCGTACAAAGATTTCAGTTGTAAATAGACAAAATACAAAATTCACATTATATATTAGATAATATTTTCAAAAATTGCTTTATTATGATATTAATAAAATTGATAAATATTTTTATAACATTTAAGATCTTATATTCAATTTGTTTAATATTAAATTTGCAATAATAAATTTTTTGTATTAAAATTTATATATATGTTTTATAATTTCAACAATAACAATATTTTTAATTATTATCTTGTAATTTATATATTTTATTTTTAAATAAAATTTTGAAAGATATAAATTAATATAAATTTAATCTTATTTGTGCAATAAGTTAAATGTTACTATTACAATAATAAATATTTTTGTATTGTTGTAAAGCTAAAAATAAGAATTAAGATAATTGAATTTATTTTCTAAATCTTGATAAGACAATATATTTTTATAGTCTAATTTTTACAATTTTATAGATTGCAGTGTAAAAATATATTACAAATATTTTAATTGATCAAGGATATTCTCTGAATTTGTCATTTAATATTATATTTTAAGTTAGAACTTCGTACATTCAACTTCTTTAATCTTAAAGAACTATCTATTCAATATGTTTATTATTTGTCACAAGAGCTAATTTAATTTTTTTTAATATATCAATTTTAATCTCATAAATATTTTAGGAATGATTATATTATATATTAATATATATATAATATATTATATATATTATATATATATTTATAGCACACATTAAGATAATTATAATTTTTACTTTTTTGATACTTTTTCTTTCTTAAAGAGAAAATATTTTATGCTCTATAATTATGATTAGGAATAGGATTTGGAATTTTAGATTGATACTAAAATAGTTCTAAAATGAAGTTTAAGTATATGATCTTTTTGAATGTTGAATATTAGAAAATCATAAATAAAATTCATAAACATAGCATATATAATATATAATCTATAATTATAATATAATCTATAATTCATTCAATTTGAATGAGTAATTTCTCAGATTCATTCCATTTTACACATAATAAGATAAATTCTCTAAACAAATAATTTTTTTATATCATTTTTTAATATCATTTATAAATGTTTTTGATATCATATTTTTTTTTAATAAAATAAAATTTTTGTAATATGTTTTGACAAATTTTTTAATAGTTACATTTACTTATTTATTATGTTATTTATTATAGTATTTTATTCTCAACACATGTGAGATATATGTATAAACTATTATAAATATACAATAAAAACTATATAAACTATTATAAATTCATTGAAAAGTATTTTGTCTTGCTATTTAAAGAATTATAAGCATATATTTTTACTTTATTAGTCTTTTGAAAAAAATAAAGAATTTTTATAATATAAACTTTTTTTTATCAGATTAAAAATGAAATAATTCAAAATAGTGCATTTTGAGAAAAAAAATTTTATGATGATAAATCAAATTCTTTATAAATACTTTACAAAGAAAGAATATATACTATATATATATACACTATATATATAACAAAATCGATAAAATATTAGAAAAAAATTTCTTTGGGAAAATTTCATAAATATAGGGAAAGTCAATATTTTATATTCATTTATCTCCTAAATTTAAAATAATAATAAATGATGATAAGTAATTTTTATGGTCAAATTCAAATTCGATACACAAAAATATATCGAAAAATTTTTCATTTTCAAATGAAAAAAATTTATTGGTTTTATTTCAGATATATTATTTTGTCATTTGTTTTTTACATAAACGGATAAATTTTATAAAAGAAAATATCAATTATATTTGATTGTTCTTTATGTTATTAAAAAAAGAATACTTTGTATGAATATATATTTAAAATTTTATAAATTAATATCGAGAAACACTAAATTATAAGGTGTGCTATCATTTTATCGAGTAGTTTTTGAATCATTTTTAAATATATCATGTCCGATAATTTAGCTATATCATGCATTTTTAATTATATTTTTAATTGTGGTGAGGATAAATATGATAAATAATATTGATTTTATTAAAATTGTATTTTAATTATATGTGGCGCTCATTCGATTCGAACATTTGAATTATTAAAATTTTGAATTTTTTTTATAATAAAAAAAATTTTGTCTAAAAGTAGTCTAATCATTGGTATAAAACAATATTTGAAAAAAATGTAAAATGCAACTTATCTCATTATTTTTTTATTTTTAAAAATTTTATTATACATGAATTTTTTTTTGTTCTTATAAATAAAACGATTTATTTTTTTATGTATAATTGTATTATTATATAATTATTATATAATTGTATTATTAAATTTTTTAAAGATTTAAAGATTTAAAGATTTAAAGATTTTAAAGATTTTATAAATCTATTAGTAACTCATTTTATTTTATTTGGAATATTATATTATTATAAGAATATTTTTACATAATTCCTATAAATTATCGAATTCTTCTATAATTCAAACGAATAATTAATTATTATAAACAAAAATTGTTATAATTTCTCTATTTTGTTATAATTGCTATATTGAGCGATATAGGAATGAATAATTTTTTGCGGATCATAATGTATAATTCTATTATCTTTTCACTTTTTTATATATTTGTTCGTAAAATATTGAACGATGTAAAAATTTTGTATGGATCATCAGTATATAATTTTATGATTTTTTTTGCTTTTATGCTCGTGAAACATTGATACTCATATTCAATTTAATCCGTGTATAAAACTAAATCAAAATTATATCTTTGTGAAGTATTAAAAATTGAATATGATAAGTAGCATATATAAGGAAATCTTGTAGAAAAATTTTGATGACAGGTTCGCAGAAAAATTGTGTGTAGAATTTTTGATGATTGCACTATTTCTTAAAATATTATTCTCTACTAAAAATATGTTCTCTATTATCATTGTCATTATTTGAATATTTGTTTTTATTGTTATTTTATGTATCCTTGATTTTTTTTTTATTTTCACTTTGTCCGCATAACATCCGCAGCGTACTAAAAAATTAAAAAATTTGATGGCAATGAAAACTCGATTTTCATAATGTTATAATTAGAAAAAAATTCATGTTATTAGAGAGAAAATTAATTGATTAAAAATGTTTTAATAATAAACTTCATTTTTTATTTTCTTTTATTTTCTTGATATTTATAAATCAATGGAGAATTGCAAATAATATCAAAATTTTATAATTTTCAGATAAGTTTTATAGTTTTCATTCATGATTATGAGAAATTTTATAAATGATATAATTTGATTATATTATTTATTATATCAATTATTATATCAATCTTATAGGTACATAATTTAGGATATGTTAATAAATTTTTTAATATTGATCGAATTATCTACATCTTAACAAAAACTTCAATTTCTTTAAACTTTTAAAGAATTATAATCATTTTTAAGGGATGTAATTGAAATCATATAAAAGAATGAATTATTGTTTTTTAGAAAGAAAAATTATATTCATTATATTATTTTTATTTTCTATCGCTGCTTAAAATCAATGGAAAATTATAAATGGCATCAGAATTCGTTTTGTTTTATAAAATAAATTTACATTTATTATTTTGAAAAATTTTATGAAAGATAATTTAAATTCGTTACATATTTTATTATATAATTATTTTCTTAGATACATAAATTAGGATAATATGTTAATAACTTTTTTAATATTTTTTAATATTGAACGAAGGAATTAACTATATCTTAATAAAAACTTTAACTTTTTTTAAGTATTTAATCATTTTTAATGGATTTAATTGTAATCATATATGAAAATGAACGAATCATTGTCTCTTAGAAAGAAATAAAATTGGATTCATTATGCTATTTTTTTCTATATCACTACTTAAAATCAATGGAGAATCACAAATAATATCAAGACTGCTTATAAGTTTTATAATTTTCATTCACTTATGAGAAATTTTATGAGAAATTATGAGAAATTTTATAAAAGACACAAATAAATTTGGATTCATAATGTTACTTTCATTTTTTATATCTCTATTTAAAATCAATGGAGAATCACAAATGTCATCACGATTTGTTGTAAGTTTTATAATTTTTATAATTTTCATTCATGATTATGAGAAATTTTATAAAAGAAAGATATAAAATTGGATTTATAATGTTACTTTCATTTTTTATATCACTATTTAAAATCAATCATAAATGTTATCAAGATTACTCATAAATTTTATAATTTTCATTCATGATTATGAGAAATTTTATAAAAGAAATAAATAAATTTGGATTTATTATGTTACTTTCATTTTCTATATGTCTATTTAACATCAATGGAGAATCACAAATGTCATCATGATTCGTTGTAAATTTTATAATTTTTATAATTTTCATTCATGATTACGAGAAATTTTATAAATGATGTAATTTGAATTTATTGTATTATATTACATCAATATTCAATCTCTAACTTTTTTAATGTTGATTAATATTTTTAATATTGCAGAAATTATCTATGTTTTAATAAAAATTTCAATTTCTACTAAACTTTTAAAAAGTGGTAATCATTTGTAACGGATGTAATTGAAACTATATAGAAAAATGAATCATTCTCTTTCAGAAAGAGAAAGAATTGGATTCATTATCCTATTTTAAAAAAAATAATAGTTAGTAAAAGAAGTTTTCGCTATTTAATGTTGTATTTTATTCGCACTTCATTTTTTTTTTCTTCTCAACAGCAGAAAAACGAAATTCTATCAATTTTATTTTTGTGCATTCTTCGAATTCGTTATTGTTCATGACAATTGATTATTTGCATTTTGTTTTGAATTCTTTTTGTGTTCTATAAAATTCTGATCTTTCAATTAAAATTACTAAAATATTAATTCATAAAAATAATTTTAGTAAATATAAAAAATTATCATGCTATAATTTTAATATTTATAATTAAATTGAAATTATAGATAAAATAGATATTCAAATATAATTTACACCCAAAAATAAGGTGTAATGAGTGATTCTAATGTTGTTTAGTTAATAAATGCGCTAGTTTTTCAGAACAAAGCAAAAATAGGCTAAAGATTAATGATAACAATAGTTTAAAATAAAAATATTAATTTGTTTATGATAATATAATTTCTCCTCGCCTAGAATATAGTGCCACGAACAATTTTCTATGAAAAAATCTGTCCATTATCAGAATACTAATTAAGTTTCAATATTTGAAAGAAATAAAAATATTCAAATCGAAATCATGTCTATAAAAAATTTAATTGATTAATATCTGTAGAATATATAGATCATATATAGATATCATGAAGAAGAAATTAATAAACTATAATATTTAACAATATTATATGATAAAATATTTTAATAGAGCAATAAATTATAAATTATATAATTGAACTATATATTCGATATTTAATGCATACACGATAATATTCGCACAAGAATAAACAAAAAGCGATCTCTAACATATATTAATAAATTTAATATCCAAAAGCTATTATAACAGATGGAAAAATTGGTCTATCGAACATCGAATCAAGTTCAATAAATAATTTGTTATAAAAATTTAAAAGATTTCCAATTTAAAATTTAAGGAGAAATGTTCTTATTAAGACGATATTAAAAAGAAAAAGACGAAAACATCGCCAAAAGAATTATAAAATAATGTTTAAATTTGCTTAACTGAATCCGAATAAACCATTGGATATTTTTCTATTTTGTAAAACTAATATACTAAAATTTTAACAGAGTGCATTATTGTATTTGCAATGCAATTTTTGTTTAATGATGATTTGATGAATTTGTTTAATTTCATTTAATGAAAAGAAAAAAAACAAGATTCGTAAAATCATATATTTTAAAATATTTTAACTATTTACGAAACTTAAGTAAATTAATTTATATCTTACCTTATAAGATACCATAATATTAATAGCGATAAATTATAATCATATTAAAGATTGCCCTCATACAATCACTTTGGTGCATCTTTTGATTATATAATAGATAATTCAGGAACAGAGACATACTGTACGTTGCTGATAAGTTGATATCCAGAAACGAATCTTAATGGCAGCGAGATAACTCGACCTATTTGAACAGAAATATATAGTTGAATCATATATATATATTTTTATAATTGATTGAATTTGTTAGATTTACTAATCGGCTAATATTATATAATATTGATAGTGAAAAAAAAAACGAATGGAATTAATAATGAACTAATAAATAGAATAAATCGTATAGTAAAATATGTAGAATATGTAGAACTAAGCGATGCATCGTAAATATGATTTATTTATTAACATAATATGATATAATATATATATATATATATAGAATATCCTAAAATTTGGGGAATATCCGTTAACTGGAAATTTTTCAGGTAATTTTAATATTTTCTTTTATAAAAATATACGACTTGTAATGAATTATTAACAAAAAACATTGGCCAATCATAAAGGACGTTGACAATAGCATTGGCTATATACCGCCGACTGAACATAAACAAGTCTAAGCAATATATGTTGAAGAAAGTGTGTTAAATCTTATAATTATATTTATTTCTTAATTAATTTTTCGAATTTTAAAATTAGTTTAATTATTATCAAATTTAATATTGATTATTTAATTAGTTTCATATTTGAATCCAATTTTGAACTAATTATACTAATAAATAATTTTCATATTCTTTATATTTGTATTAATATATTAATGTTAAAAATTTGAATTGCTTATATTGCTACTATTCCGAATTTTCTGAAAAGTAGTTAAAATAATCTATCAAAATATATTACATTTTCTAAATCATTAAATGTAGCTTTATTATTTTATAAATCGCTTTATTTTAGTTCTTTTTTAATTTTTATTTTAACTTAATGGGTTTAAAATCATATATATAATTTGAAT
>NW_006263843.1:91591-110417 GCF_000469605.1 Apis dorsata | reverse complement strand
TTTTTTTTTTTTTATATTTTTATGTAAAATCTAATAACTTATTCATTCATAACTGTTTATTCATATTTTCACTGTATAGAATTTTATAATATTAGCCACATAATGATATTCTTCTTTTTATTATATTTAGAAGATAATTTACCTTATTAATTTGCATTATATCCATTTTTCAAAATTTGTCGAATTTATTTGTCATGATAATCTCCTGTGATACTGCATGCTTTGAAAGTTAACTGCGTTTCTTTAATAAATCCATTTTTCCACCAGTATGCATTATTATAAATCTATAAGAAACTTGTATTTTTTAAAATATCAATCATTTCTTCGTTTCGCCAACATTTATTAATTATCATTGTATTATTTATTCATGTTTCTTCGATATATATTGTTATATTTCTTTATATTTTATTGAATTATGTTTAAATATTTTTCCCTATAAATGATAATATTTGATATTTTATGAATATTTCGATGAATATTGATGTTAAATTGTTTTCATTAGAAATTATTTTTTATATTTTTTAATAGGTAGTTTCACGTTGCTTTGCTATTTAAATATAAACACGTCCAGATTCTCGATATAAATCGAATGTTTTTGGGATCGATAATTTTTCCTATGGCAACTGTGTATACCTTATTTGAGATACCCTCAATCGAGTCGAGAACTATTGTTTATTTTTTCGTATGTAAACTTCTTCGAATACAGGTCGCACGAGCGTTTGTAAACATGTTCTGTCACGATGACGGTTTGACTCTTTTTAATAGAATATATATGGATTTTCTAAATGGAAAATTTATTATTTTTTCTCTAATGGTTGGATTAATAGGCACAATTTTTTTTTTTTTTAATATAAAATTCATAAATAGTATTTCTTATAATTACCTTATCCTTTTCTGAATAATAACTTTTTCTTAATTTTAGGAGATCACATTTTCTCTGAATATATCATTCAGAGAAAATATCTTCTTCAAATTCTGAATCTTTTTTTCGTATTCTACATATTCTTCTTTTAGATCAAAGATACGTATTGTATAAAGTTGCAGATTATATGTTTGCGCTTTTTATCATTTTTTATAATTCTTTTAATTATAATTCAGGCCTTGCTATATACAACTTTTTCTTTTTTTGTAATATTCTATAATATTTTTAATATATTTATTACTTAATTTCTTAATAAAATTAAATTATTTACAAAATGCAAAAATATTATAAATAATAAAATAAAAACAAATATATAAAAAATTATATAAAAAACTAAAATAAATTAAGATAAAAACGAAATTAAATAATTATAATTATTATATAACATTTTGAAAATTATTCGATATTAATATAATTTTTTTGGAAAAATTGCTCTAAGCAATTCAGAAATTTTTTTCCATTATTATTAGCTTCGAAGATTCGTAATTATATTTAAAGGAAAAATTCTTTATCTCTGAAAAAGTTGAATCTTTTCAAAATTTTTTAATATCTAAAAACACTTATTCTTTCAATAGTGACTCTTTTAATTTTCTGCTGTCTTCACTCTTAAGTTATATTTTCGTATACACGAAGAATACCAACAATATAAAAAATCTGTGATCGTTAGTTTAAGTTAACTAAATGACCGTGGTGAGTTCGAATTGTTGTTCATCGATGTTTATATCTGACGGTCAACAATATTTTCTTCATCGAAATTTGTAAAAAATTTAAAATTTTGATAAATACGTTATATAAATATGAATAATAGTAAAAAATTGAGACCAAGGATTATTAAAATTTCATTTTAACATTTCTAATTGTAATACAGCATGGCAGAATAGAAAACCTAACATTGCCATTCTAATATTAATTTTATAAGATATAATTTATAAAATTTAGAAACATATAATCAGATTTTTAACATATAAAAATAAAGGCTTTGTTCGTTATAAACGAGCATTGAACGTTACAAAATATTGTTTACGATCAAAAAAAAAAAAAAGAATCTTAAAGAATCTTTATTGTTAAAAAAATATTAAGTTTACGAAGAGGTAAAAATTAATATGCAAATTAATATGCAAGAATTATTTAGAAGATAAAAATATTTCTTCAATTGTAAAATTAATATCGGATGTAGAAATAAAAATTACAATCTTTTAATGAAATATGATTTTGATGGAAATTTCGATCGTAGCAGATATAAATAAAGATTTAATAAGTCATATAAACATAACAGATAAATTTATATTTGTATCTTTATATATATATATAATTTATGTTTTCTCTTTTTGCCTTAATTATAGCATATATTCTTTCTAGTTCGTTCTAGTTCATATTTCGTATATGCACTATCTTATAATATCCTTTATTCTTGAATTATTTTACCAAATATTCATAATTTTTTTTTTAAATCAATTAATGTAATGATTTTTATATACGTGTTTTAAGTAAACTTTAGACATTCTATATTGGATTTTTGTATTCATATCAAAAGATGGTTATTTGGTTATAGAAATATAGTAAAAAAATAATAAGATATTATTTATCATAATGTATAAATTATTAATATCTATATTAATATGAAAATTAATAATTAATAATTAATCTTTAGAATTAAATTTCGTTCAGATCTTTAAATTTTACTAAAAACACTGAAAAATATTGAAAATTATGAGATTTTAATTCTTTATTCAAGGAATATATCTACATATAAAAAAATAAAATCTTTAAGGTAAATATGTAATGTATATAAAATTGATCGTATTAAAATAAAATAATAGTCAAATTCATAATATGAATTATTAATAACTAACAATAGTTAAATAGATAAAAAAAAATTATTCCTTAAAGAGTAATTAATATTCCGGCATACATAGATCGAAAAATAAATAAATATTCGACTTTTACGTGGCATTCGTTAGTAATAAAATTAATGATGAAAGAAGAATGGATTAAAACGATTAGTGATTAAACCGTGTTGTGATTTAACTTTTCATTCTTATGATATAATTGAATGCCTTTGTGATCTGAATTTGAGAATTTTGTTAGTTTTTACTTTTTTTGTTAGTTAAGACTTTGTATCTTTCTTTCCATTACATGTAAAGGAACAGAAGCTTCTTTCAGTGGAATTCTTCGAAATTTTAGTTTTTTGGAAGAACCATTGTTCTGCCATTTCACGTGGATTGGGGAATAAAATAAAATTAAAGTTTATAATAAAATTGTTATTATTGAGATATAGAAACTTTTTAGTAAAATTCTGGTAAATTAAAAATACACGTTATGTACTAAATGCTGGTATCCAAATAGATGAAATTCTATGTTTTTTCACGCAAAAAATAGCACCAAGTTTTTAAAGAAACATAAATGATCGTATCGTAAACTTTGTCTAATAATTTGTTAGAGGATTTAGATAAATATGTTTATATAAAACGATTATAATGATTCAACTATTTCCACTTCTGTAATAAATAAAAGAAATGAAATTTATAATAATTATATTTTCAAATAAAATAAAATAAAATAAAATGAAATCTTATCTTAATTAAATCACATGAAATAATGTGATATTATCATAATGTATGTAAAAACTATTACACTTTTAAAACCATTATCAAAATTTTAATTAAATAATAATCTATTATAAAGATTTTTTTAAATCGATTCTGGTACAATAATGATTAAACAAGCATGTATTGATTAAACATGTATTAATTAATAATTTATAATTAAGCTTAATAAATGTAATAGAATATTCTATCGCACACAAAAATTTTATATAATTATGCACTTCTGCAATGCAATTCGTGCAATGTCGTCACTTTAATATATAATTTAATGTAATAATTAATAATGTTGAATACAATTGTACAATTTTACAATTGCAAATTGATTTTAAATATACATTGATTCGTTTCTGTTTTCGATATTCATAGATTCTGCAACACATAAATGAAAGAGCGTATGGAGTATGCATTTATGTGCGATACACACGATCATATTCAAATAGGTATTTTCTCTGCAAAAAATCAAAAACAATTGCTTCAATTAAATAATTTCACGTCTCAAACTCTGCAGAACATTATTATTAAAATTAACCACCACCATTCAAGAAGTGACTTTTTACATCAACATTAAGAAGTTTTTTTAATTGATTGTACTAGTTGCATATTTTCTTAAATATATTGATAGTGTCGCCGTATCCAAGGGAAAAAATGTTGAAAATTTTCATCTCATGAGATTAATACAATTAATTAATTCTTTCTATCATTCAGCAATACGGATCATAAAAGTAAATTGTTAGCTTTCTTGGATTATTATATCGATAAATAATACTTCAAGATAAAAATTTGTTTAAATGTATCAATTGTCGATTGAGACATTCTGAATCGAATTCTGATAGAAATTTATTTGAATTATCGCTCTTTGTTTTTGATGTATATCATCAAATTGATTATTGATGATGGTAGAATAATACTCTTTTATATTCACAACGCAATTTAAGGTGGTACAATTAAGATAATATAACGCGTACATTTCTCTGAAAAATTGCATTATTTATTAACCCAAAGAATGAAAATGAAGAAATAATAACAATAATAAATAATAACAACTAAATTTCTTCATAGGCAAAAATGATATACTATGAATGAAAGAGAAAAATAAAACATTCAATGACATCATTCTTGCAAAAAAACATGCGCTTATCTTATCAAAATCGTATGTCACATCATTAATCATATACTGCAATAATCTGATGTTCGATTCATATGTGTAATTTCAGAGATCAGAATTATAAATCACATATGTCGAAGTGGATCATTTCACGATATCGCAGTAGAAAATAGATTAAGAAAACAGATCTACTGTAAATCTATTTTATGGTGTTCATGTGAAAGCGATGTATCTAGAAGTCGATATCTTGCAAAGATTCATCGAGATCAATAATGAAATTCAGAACATTCAATAATTTTTATTTAAAAATCATAAGACGTTCTTGGTAAAAAGATTTTGTTTCTCAAAATTTTCATTTTGATCGACTTTGAAAGGCAGCGATGAAATCATTCAAATATCATCTAAAACAAATATTGTCACGTTTATATTCTATATACCGAAATGGAAGCAATTGAATTCACATCTCATATCATTTCACAAGTTAACAACATGTTCACAAAAGCAAGGTAGTATTTTTGGATTCATTGATAATGAAAATAAGTTATATAAAATAAAAGTTATATAAAATATATAACTAATTGCAACAAATGGATTGAAAACAATCATTTAATTACTTTATAATGCTTATTTTAATCTGGAAAGATGACATGTTATTTATACAGTAGCTACTAAGATCTATCATTTAGTTATATTCTGAAACAATAGAATCGTGTAGATCATGGTGATTAAAAGTGCTAAAATTGATCTGAAACGTAAAAAGAATAAAAGAAAAAACAAAGATTGTGGAAAAAAGGATATTTGTCTTTCACTCATATTTATTGGAAGAAGAGGATATAACGTTGCCAAAACGAAAAAAATCCAAGCGCCACTGTATGAAAAAGAATATATATATGAATATTAACACATATATTAGATAAAAAATATACACATTTGCGTAAACATTCATTAATATCATTGATATGCTCTTCGAAACCTGATTATCTTAATCGATATTTTTGCAACTGAAGGAGCATGGATTTTCTTATATATAGCATGCATTCATATACATAATGAATAACAATGCTTATAACTAATTTCTTATTATATATGTCACGAATTTCTTCTTTTATGTATTTTCGTCTATATTTGATTTCTTTATATTTTTATATTTATATTTCTATAAATCTTTTTAAAGAAATTTTGATTTCTCGAGCAAGAATAATATTATGCCATGAACCATTCTTTCAAGTTTTTTACTTGATTAAAATGTAATTTATTAAATGTTTAACTAATTTTTTCAACTAATTTGATTAAATATTTTAACTAAATTTTGATTTTTTCTTTTTCATGCATACATTATTGAAATCAAAGTATTTCATAAGAATTATTGCCTGCTTCGGTTGCTGAAGAAGATTAGTTTACATGTGCGTCAATTTCAAATATTTGTACATATTTAAGTGGTCATTAAAGAGATTATCAATTTTCAAATATTGAACTAATCATCTTTAAGAAATCATCTCTCTTATTATTTCTAATATTTAATTTACTAATTCATTGGTTTTATCTTCGCCATCACTCTTAACTCATTTTCATTGTAACAATGAAAAGAAATGATCCAATGTGGTAATAAAAAAATATATATTTATATTATATCTATTTTATTATACTTCTTAAAACATGTTCGTAATACTTAATGGATGTAGGATTATCTTAGTGCAAATTCGCGACTTCGAAAAATTATCACGAAGATTTATGATCTTCATTAACTATATTACAGTTAAAATGTCGTCTGTTAAAGTTAAAAATAAAAGAATTAAAAAAAAATTAAATTTATTGTAAAGAAAGATAATACAAAATAAGATAAATATATATAACATAATATAACAAATTATGTATAATATATTATATAATAATTGTAATAATCCATTATAATACATACGGTATTGTAAGACAATGCAATTAAAAAAAATGCTTCTAAGGAAAAGATGCTGTTAATTTGCCAGATCATAACTAGAACTGATCAGGTGCTGCCATCTATTTCATAACTTCTATATAGCAGTTATCTATTGATACACAAGCCAATAGAAATTTGCAATTGAAGAGATGATCATGGAATAGCAAGAATTTTTCTTATATTTAATATTATGATAATTAAGCAATAATTAAGTAACACATTATTGTACACTATGCATTATAATAATCGAGTAATTTATATGCATACAATTTTTTATAACATTTCTTCAATCTTTTATAACATTCACTATATGTAGTGTGGAAAATCCTCTAAAGAGGATATACTTCTGCCTAGAATATAAATATAATATGTGAAGCGGTGATCTGATCACTATTGTACGTACAGGCACTATAATACGATTACTAATATACGAGCCTTATAATTAATCAAACATTATAAAACCCTTGATTTCTGTGTCAATGGTTGGCGAGAATTTTCATTTGTGAATATTATTATTTCCGAACGTTACTATTTTTTTTCATTTAGCTCGACGAAATAGCGTTTAACGCGCGGTAAACAGAGCAGAATGATGCTCGAAAACAGTTGCAGTACGAGTCGAAATATGATATTCATTTGTTTTATGTAATATAATTCTTGTGGACGTACAGTAATTCTTTTTGCTTTTATATATATTATAAATCTATTTTATAATAAGTGATAAATTTCAAAACTATATTTCATAATTAAACAATATTTTAATAAAAATTCTGAGCGTCTTCAAGTGTGCCTTTGTTCTAAGGAATGTAATAATATTATGCCTAAAAATAAATGGCATATTATAAACAAAAAGTTTAATTATAAGAAATCATCTTGAATCAATATCTAATAGAAAAATACAACTCTAAAAATTAATAATCCTGCATGGTATGATACTTCCGAAAACATTCTAATAGATGTAAAGCTTTACATTTCGTGCATTCCCACTTCGTTTTGCTTCGTATTTTGTATTTATAACAAACTTTATACGTTTTTGTTGGATTTTTCTTCAGACGAGATGTTTGATCGATATTTTTTGGAAAATGGGCCCAATATTGTGTTTAGAGTCGAAGATTAATATTCCTATTAATGCAGATTTTGCATGCATTTTGTCTGATAATTGAACATTTTGTAAAATTGCTTCTGCCACATTTATTCGATAATCAACATATGTTTCTCTCTTTCGATTGTGTATTGTTTTATGCATAATGTAAGTATCGAATAGAGTCATATAAAAAAAAATTTTCGATATCTTTTGATGACTTCCCGATCTCACGATTGGGAAACAAGGTAACATTTGATTTTAATGATTAATTGCACTCATTCCCTTACTATATTCCAGTATACATTTGAGCTTCTTTTAATTATTTATCTGACTGTTCAACCATTTCTGCACTTTCGTATTTTGTTGATATCATATATATTTTATAGATTACAATTCTTCCATACACTCTCTTTTTTTAAAATATTCTTTTGAATGTCTTTTGGCATATTTTTCCTATTCTTGCGTACTGTATTGATAACGTTTGTATTTTTCTAGTTCATTTTAAAAACAGGTTGGATGAGGAATATTAGTTGTCCAGAAACAAAGTATATCTCTTGTTTATTATAGATTTTGACAACTCTATCACAATATTCTCCAACACACTATCATTTTGATCAATTTTGTTTTGGTATATATTTTAAATGACACAGAAATCAGAGGTACATGTCTCGCATGATTTGTAAATTTTTAATCCAAATCACATTCTTTTCCGGATTAAATTGTTTATACGCTTAACGCTCTTTATATTTCATCAAGGATTCGTCTATACGACATATTCATTATATAAATTTCTATAAATTTTTTATTCCAAAAATTGATGATATGTCTTATCTTTTCGATCATTATTATCAGTTTCATTAGAAAAAAGAAAAAATCTCGAAATTTGTGGAAATCTTTTAAAAGATTTAATTAAATTATTTTTCTAAATATTGGTGTTTCTATTACTGCTCTTTTAGACTAATACATTTGTATATTTGGTTTTTTTATTTGAGCCATCAAAATGCACAGTGCATAATAAGCCTTCATTTCGTCTAAGGATATCAAGTGTTGTCCACTTTTCATGTTTTCCGCTCGTGGTGCATTATCTGATATGCGAAGCGATTTGTTTCATTAACAAATATTTTTCAAAATTTGTTATAAGAATATAATAGAAAAGAACTCTAATAATTCTGGATTCTCAGTTAAATTATTTGAAACAGATATCTTTTATGTCATGAATTTCAAAATATTTTCAAATTATTGGTGTGTTTTTCACTTTCTATCAAATCTATGATACACATGATTGATGTATCATATTTTGTCACTACTCTCATCTATAATTAAACGCTTTAATAATTTAGACGCTTTCTTATTAGTACAAACACGTCTCTATCATTAGATTCGTTATCATTGTTTTCATTGCTTTCATAAACGTTTTGTATCTTGCATTTTATAAGGTTTTATTTAAAAAATAAAATTATTAAATTTTACTTCAAAAACTGAAGTACAAAAACCATTAGCATGCTTGCTTTGAAACGTAGATTATAAGAATCGTGATCTTCTGTGGCGTATTAGTAAAAACTAAATCACGATTATAACTGACTGAAAAAATCATTCCATGTGTTTCACTCGTTATTTACGTTTGGCAAGATTTCCACAAGTCTCATTCGTGATGTTTACGTTTGGCTCGATTTTCACTCCACTCCAGTCTGACTTGTGTTATTCATGTTTGGGCCAAAATCTTCATAACGAGTCTTCACGAGTCAGACTCGTTAAAATACGAGAAGTGTTTAATTTAATATATTTGAGATTAAATATAGTAATCGTAATATTTTTCAATTTTCAAAATTTATTTTACAAATTTTTATTAGTGAATATTGTCTATTTTGCGAATCCTAGTTCATTTCCTGTAAAAAATTCTGATATTAGAACTAGACATAAGTTATTCTTCTTTGAATTTTGAATTTTTGCGAAAGAAGTGATTGAATTGATGAACTATATGTTATCCATTTCTTCTTTGTGAATTATCACAAGAATTTTCTATTTTCATCTGTCGTTCTCCTTCTTTCTGAACGATTTCAATATCCAAACTTTGTAATTTCGTAAATTTCCATATATTATAATTAATACAGAAATTGTGTATAAAATGATGATTGGATGACTAAGACGCGGCATGATGAAAGAAAATTCAAATTGTGAAAATTGATTGCAAGCAGTGCGTTCGAAAATAGTAAAATTATTCCATTACATGCCATTACACGCATTGTGATTATTTGAAAACGGTAACAAAGATCGATATCTAGATAATTGAATAATTATTTCATAATTAAGGTCAAAGAAATTCTGTTTGTTTATAATGATACTTGATACTTTAATTGGAAAACTGTATCAGTACTGTGAAATTATTACTTTTTTTTTATTCCATCACGATATCATGTTCATCATCGCTTTATCCTCAGCCAATAATAACAATGAATGTGATAGATGGAATAAAGTGAGAATGCATATTTTATCTATCATTTTCTAACAAATATATGGTATGTACTACTTCAATTTATTTGCAAAGAATATTTCATGTTTATCTGTAGAAAAAGGGATATTTGTGTTTCATACTTCTTGATATGGCGACTCTTTTATCTATTTATCCACATTACCAATTCTGAAAGACATTTGGATCCTCAAACGAAAAATGTGTCTTTTATAAGAGTACTAAAAATATTTCGCTGTAAATTGTAGTATCTAATTTGAAATTTTTATGTAACAAGGAAAAACAAAAAGATAAGAGACACCAGATGAGAAAACGAATATATTTCTAAATATTTCTAACGATATTTCTAAATAAATTAATATTATTTCTAATAATATTTCTAAAGATATCGTATATTATAATAAATTATAAAATGTAAAAATTTAAAAATTATAAAATGTAAAAAATTAAATCTTATTTAGAACATTAGAGAAAGAATGAAAGAGAAAAAAATAGAAAAAAATATTTTAAATTCATAATAACTGTTTATCGTTATTTTGGCTGTTGCTAAATCCTATAAGATGAGTCACAAAAGTTTATTTTTCTTCATTGTAAAGTTTCAATTATTAAAGAATAAAGTGATAATCCTTAACACCGTATTGAAAGAATGTGTTCGATGCGTTTATGGGAAATCATTTTCTTTCTTTTTCCTTTTTTTTATTATCTTTTCGATTCTCTTTTGCACATATTAGAAGAAATAAAAAATTGTCTTCATCAATGGGTAGAAAATAATAGTTCGTAAATTTTTATATTAAAATCAATATTCAAAATTCATGGACAATAATAAAACTCGAAATCAAGGATCAATCGATTCTTTCGATTTTGTTCGAAATTGCTCGAGATTCAAGAAAATTATTTGGCCATTAGAAATAATTTGGTACTGGAATTATCGATGAGCTACAAGAGAAGATCAAAATAGTATCAGAAAGAAAGACTGTGCAGTTTAATACATGAAAGTAACATCTTCCTGATAATGTAAACAACATAAAACGAGTCATATCGTTGATCCATCTTCTTGCAATCATAAGTCTTTTGTATCTCATTTGCTTAAAAATCATATATTATGAAAGTTCGATTAAAATCTCTCAATATCATGTTGTGATGTTTCTAAATGATTCGTAGGCATCTAATTTTCCGAATCTAATACTGCGATCGTCGAAAGAAGACAAAAAAGATTTTTATGATGATCATAATATAGTTCAATTTCAAATCATGTGTAATAAGGGTAGATTTTTAGTTTTAGAGAAATATTCGAAACAATTTGTTGTATCATCTAATATTTTTAATATTATATCTAATATATCTAGTACTATATTTAATATTTAATTATTTTAATATTTTAGTTTAAAAATTGTGACACAATTGTTAACAATCCATTTATAGATTTTAAATGGAGATTACAATGGTTGGATACATTTGATATATTTGTTTCATTTTACAACATTTGTTTCATTAAGAGTTTATGTATAAGAATGTATAAGAATAATGAAAAATTAAGTGATATTGAA
The DNA here is from genome assembly GCF_000469605.1 of Apis dorsata. Classification (NCBI taxonomy): domain Eukaryota; kingdom Metazoa; phylum Arthropoda; class Insecta; order Hymenoptera; family Apidae; genus Apis; species Apis dorsata. The sequence continues at coordinate 98,756 of NW_006263843.1, read as the reverse complement.
AGATTTCACTATTTAACTAGTGAATTTTCAAATTGTAGGAAAAATTTTGAAAGATCGATTCAAAGATTCTATTCCTGTATCATCATGCTATTCATAATATTACTTAAGAGAAAGTAATCCGCATTTCATTGAATTCATTGAGTTATGTTCAGTGAATTCATTAATTGAGCAACAAATCCGGTATGCGTGTTAAAATTTTTGCTCAATCTTGCAAAACGTTGAAAAACCATCTCTCTAAGAAATTGGATACATTGTATATTGACAAATGAGAAATATTTATATATCATGAATATTAATTTTTAAATTATAATTGATATTAATTTAATTGATATTAATTTAATTTAATTTCATAGAACAACAACGTGCTCGATTTTTGCAACGGAGAAAAAGATAAATACAGGTATAATAATGAAATAAATTTTGCAATAAAAACCATTAGTTTTCTTATTAAATTATCAATATCCGTCCCTGAAATGCAACAAGAAACAAATAACTAAAAACAATAATTAAAAACAATAATAAACAAATAATTAAATAATTCCAAAATTGTTTCAATTGTCTCCGCTCGAGGTATAATAGTAAAAATTGCATGCGCAGTGCATCACACGTTATGCGAATATAGATGTAAAAGATAAATAGAAGAATAAAACATACGATTAGAATTAGAAACAATTCGCGAAAATCGAGTCCAAGCCGAGTTAAATTCTAGCGTATTCTTGTTTTTCCAATTTTCATTCTAATTCCATAATATATATATCATCTCTTTCTATAGTCGTGTACATGAAAGACAGAATATTGCATTAAAATGAAAAAATGCCTTTCTAAACATATATTCTCAGATTAATTTCATCACCGAAGAGTTTCACGAACGAGTGAAGGTCTAAGATCGCGAATTCTATACATATTTAAACATCCATAATGTTAAAATATACTTCAGATAGGCTAATTTAATATGGAATAAAATTTTTCTGATCTAGAATTTCATAAACTAAAACTGTAGATTTATTTATAAGTTGTGTCGGTTTATTTTAAAAGTTTGTATGCATTGAACAACTTAAAAAAAAAAAAAAAGAAAAAAGAAAATAAATGAAACAAATAGACATTAAATATAGATTAAATATAAAATAAGTTAAATATTAGGAAAATTAACATAGCAAAAAATGCGACTGAATTGAATGCTTGGGAATATTCTATATTGATAAGACAAATGATCAGCAAAGGCTTATCATATTACGAATAATTAGCTTCAATATCTTGCTTTTGGAAAATTGAAGATAATTATAATCCTCAAATTCGCATAATTGATAAATTTCTCTGATGTATCAACTAGTCGGAGCAAATTTAACTTCTTAGTTATTTCTCTAAGTGATTAAAAACAAATATAGGGATGTTAGAAAACAGAACTTATTGAAACTAATTTGTTGTATTTAATAATACTTATAATATATAAAAATATAAATTTTTAATTTTTATAATTTTTCAAAGCATATTTTGCAAAACAATCACCGATATTAACTTCTGACTTTCGAATATAGGTATCAGTATGTGTCTTTCTCGTCATTTATTATGTGTAATAATACTTATAATATATAAAAATATAAATTTTTAATTTCTGTAATTTTCCAAAGCATATTTTGCAAAACAATCCGATATGAAGTCTTGGCTTTCAAATACAGGTATCACAGTACGTGCGTGTTTCTCGTCATTTATTATATGTAATAATACTTATAATATATAAAAATATAAATTTTTAATTTCTGTAATTTTTTAAAGCATATTTTACAAAACAATCATATGAAGTCCTGGCTTTCGAGATTTTACAGATATCACAGTGTGTGTTTCTCGTCTTTTTCCTGTTGGAACATACTGCACAGTCTTTCTTGTTTTCTGAAAGAATCATATGAAGCTATCATATGATTATTTAATCTAACGTCTAAGAATGATGTTGAAGGTTGCGCTTGCTAGATGGCGTTCGGTATCGAAAATTTCCTACTAACTTATCGACTAAACATTCCACAAAATTTAAAGTGTTTTAGGTTTATAGTTGTTCTATTGTTTCATTATTTTATGCATTATGTATACATTGATGATGCACATCTCCATAAAAAATAACTTTCTTCATCATTTAAGGGATTTTCAAAGGAAACGATACGTTGTTGCATATGATCAATTCTCTCATTTTTTTGGTATAATGTATAGCCACAATTGGTTTTTCGATAAATTTATTGTGACACTATCGCGTGTTCTCCTTATAATCGATTCTAAAATTAAGATTCGTTTGCTTTTTCATGCGAAGACTAATGTATTTTCCTTCTTATAAACCACAGTCGACTTTGTTGAAAATTTCGGTTTCTTAATTACAACTGACAAATATTTACGATTTGGCAGTACTGTATCAGTTAAATGGATTTTTATTTTTAGAAGTTCATTGGCAAGCGGGATATTTGTAAAATATCTATACAAATGATAGCATTTAGAATGTTGTTCAGAAGTTTTTTAACTAGGATTAATGGAATTCGAGAGCTAAAGTTCTGGTTTCTCTAAATTCTCTAAACACTTGTCAAACTTCCATAGTAGGTTTCCCATCTGGAAATTCTTATGCCCCATTTGATCGATTTTTTTAGGTTATACGTTATAAATGCAATTTTTCTCTTAAACATGACGATTCATCAATATAAATATTCTTACCAGGTATAAAAATTTCGTTCTGCAAATTTCGAGTCGATATATTGCAAAAAGTTTTTTGCCTTTCCAATTCGGATTCTCAAAGATGCATTAGAAGATGCATTGTCTCATAAATATAATATCTATAATATATCTATCTATAATATCTATAATATATCTATAATATAGAAAATTGGAATCGAATACTCTTCTGAATATCTCCGAATAGAAAGGAATTCTACTGTTGCTCCTAGTTGTCCAATATTCTGATATGCTTGCAAGTGGCATTATCCCTATATTTAGAATTACATCGATGAAGGCTATAAATTCTTTTCTGTAATGTTCATCCATGAATGCCAAATAGACCTTTTGGTCAATTGTTTCTCACATATCTTCATTTGTGCATATTCATTAATCATTTTTATTATTTGATCTATCAGTATATCGTGAAATATAAATTTGAAAGAGTCCAATAATCTTATTATATCCTGAAATATTTGTGGTTCTATGATTGGCGGAGAAGTTTTGAACGTGAAACTGAAACGCAAATCGTCTTTTTCTGTCTTTCTATTCGTAATTTTTACTCGAGTTCTTTATTTGTTCTAAATATTCTTCGTTATCACTTTCATTATTCTCCGTATCACTGTCAATTCTTAGTACGTTCCGACTCTTAGAAGGAAATATGTAATCGTCACTAATGTCACTTTCATTTCATTATATATTTCATATTTTCATTTCATTATATACTATAAATTTCAATCCATCATCACTACTCTCATTATCTCAAGAATCATTCCTAAACCTCTCCATTTTTGGAAATTACACTCTTTATTTCTATCATACTATTTATTTTTTAAATTAATAAATTAATTTATCTCTTAAATTAATAAATTGCATAATTTTGAATACAAATTTTATGATATATACAATATTTTTTTAATCATAAAATAACGACAGAATAGTTTTACCGATCTCAATATTTCTCGAGAGCTCATTTAAAACTGACTGTTCGGAAATCTTTCCTCTCCGAAGAGATCGATAAACATTGATATCTGTAAATTGATTTAAACATTATAAAATACGTAAATTTAATCGAAGATTATTTAACATGGAAAAAAAGTTTTCTCTAAAAATTCGAAATTTTCAAAATGATATGGAAAATTTATGGATAAATATAAAATATTTAATCGTGAATTATTTTGAACACTATTGTAAATAGGAAACCATTATTTACATTATGCAGTATTTAAATAAATGAAATATTCGAGTTTTTGAAAGCTTCGTCGTTTTTTAAATGACAACTCGTGGATTTTATTTTGCAGAGCGATTTTATTTCAATATTGTTTTCGAATCGCATCTTTTTTTTCATAGATATTGCAAAAACGTATTGGTAAATATTTGTCCAAAATTCAGATTGTTGATTTTAAAAAAAATATTGAAATGATAAATTTCGTGTACCGATTAAAACATACGAATTGTACACCGTCATTTACGATACGCCGTAATTTCATTTTTGAAACAAATAAGAAATTTTGCAAAATCATAATTAATTATTATTTGTCGTTGATGTTTTATATGATTAGCAATAATATTTGTAGCGCGATTATCAATTACAATGGCGTGCAAAAATTCCAAACCAGTTTCTTTAATTTTTTTTCCAAAAGAAAAGCTTTAAGAGATTTTTATTATTAATAATTTTTATCAATAATATAATTTATTAATTTTATTTTTATTATATATGTATAATAATATTATACAGAAGCATATATACTACTTATTTTTCATACGCATTTATTTGAAAAAAATGTTATATTAACATGCTCAAAATTTCCCAGCCAATTTTTATTATAAATCTGTAAAAAGTCAATAAATTTTTACATTCAAATAATATTACGCAATATTATTATTTCAGTTGGTAGTTAGCCGCTATAAATCGCAGATATGGTATGGAAAGACACTTTGAAATAAGCAAAATTTTTAGAAAATTGTCTTTAGAGGATCCTCTCGTGAAATTGCTTCAATATTATTTATTGGGAAGAATATAGTAGATGATATCGCGCAGGATATGGAAGGATATAGAAGATTCATCAAGTGGAAAAAATCGATGAAATAATAAAAGGAAAATTAGTTGCGGATGAAAAAGAAAATGGTTAAATTAAGGGGAAAATCTTGCTAATATTAAGAAGATTATATGATGCAGGATTATTTAATCAATAAGAAAAGTGAAATACTCCGATTAATATTTGTTAAAAAATATTGTGACTGAATTGTAGAAGAAATAGAAAACGGCACTTTTTTCAGGCGAATCTAAATTAAATTTTTTTGGAAGCAATAAAAGACGTTATATGGCACGTTCAACTGGTACAAGAAACAATACCAAGTACCAAACATCAATTTTTTAAACATGAAGAAGAAAGCATTATGATTTGAAGAGTTTTCTCTGCTCAAAGAATTACTCTTGTTATAAAAGTTGAGGATATCATATATAAAGAGATTTTAAAAACTTATATTATTATATATTGAAAGAAAAATATCAGAAAATTAGTATTTTCAACAAGACAATGCATCGAAAATTAAACAATAAAAAATTGTCTGCTAATGAAATACAAGTTTCAGAGTGCTCTTCTTAATCTACCCATTTAAACTTAATGGAACATATTTGAGAAGAGATGAAACCTTGAATGAAAAATTATATAATAATACAAATACTAATACAAAATTTTTTCAAAATTTAGTAGAATAGAATGAAATGGAAATATAACATTATTTGATTAATTGAGTCCATACTTCATCGCTATGCTGCTGTAATTACCACATGGTTACAAAATATTAATTATAATATAATGCAACGACAAAATTGTTACACAATGAAAAACAAGTATTGTTTACTTGTTAAGGGTTAAGGATGAAGTTAATTATTCATCGACCATTGGATTACAAAATATAATAATAATAAATATAAATATATAAACAATAATAAATATATTGATGACATCGTTTTACTTTCCATTTGGGAATGGCACAGCTAATCAAGAACATATAAATTATAAACAAAAGATGATATTGTAGAAGTATTAGAAGACTACCTTCAAAAATCAGTTGGATGAAGATATGAAAGACTAAAGATCATTTGAACAGACAAAATTGTAGTTTGTTGTTTCTGCGTTATATATTATAAAGTTGTATTTTACAAAATAATTTTCATAAAAATTATTTTCGAAAAGATTTATTGTCCATAATAATGAAAATATTAAGAAATACCGATTGATCATGTAAATCATTTTTACTTAATACAATTGCTGTCATCTGATGATAATTTATCAGACAATGGCGAAATTTGATAAGGATAATTCTAACTGTTTTAATAGTTTAATCAATAATATTGAAATTAATCAATAAAATGAATGATTTGATGTCTCTTATGAATATCTACAGTGCCAAAATAACTAATGCATTTGAAGATTTTTATGAGCTTTTTTGATCACTGATGAAATTTTTGAATATTTCGTGAAACAAATCTTTATTCTTTACAATCAAGAATAATTTCCAAAAATGGATATCAAAAATGATAAAAATGATAAAGCTTCTGGATTTTATGGAGATTAGTGAAACTTCCATCCATATATCTGTATTGGTCCCAGGATCCATTGTTTATTTAAATATTCTCACGGAAAATAACGAGCAGAGAAATTCTGTTGAGAATATTGCATTTTGCCATTTCGTCAAAAGTTCAAATCGTCATACAACTGAATAAAAATTTTAAAAAATATTACGATCTATCAAATATTACGAAATACTATGCATCGATGAATTGTTAATCCTATATCATTCTGCGGATGAATAATATTCAGGCAATATTTGAACCAAAACAAACATAAATATCGTATAAAAATATTTAAATTGTGCTACAATGATGGATATACAGTTTTACAAGAAAAAAAAATACAACATCAATACAAATATTGTAATGGATTTATATAAAAATGGATTATATTGTATGGATTTATATAAAGATGTTTCATAAAGTTTATACTTTATATACTGCTACATCAATTTGGCGAATAAATTAATTAAAAAAAAATATGCATTTGATTGATACACTTTAAATAAATTATAAAATGAACAAGTAACAACTAAATTAAAACGTAAAGAAGTTACTGCTTACTAAAAAAAATAGTAATTACAATTACAATTTTGAAATGAAAAAATAAAAGAAATGTTTTCATTCTTTCTACAAAAAATTCTAGCAAAATGATAAATATAAAAAGAGAGTTTTGTCGCGGAAAATGATCGTTGAATACAATACAAGGAAAACTGTTATTGATCTTTCAAATTAAATGAATGCAACAGCTCGTTGATAAAGACAATAAAATACAGAAAGCTTTCGAGTTTCTTTTAAATACTGCTGTTATGAGTGCCTTGTTTATATTCCAACAGAAAGAAAAATATCAATCACGATATTTCGTTGGCAGATGCATTCACATGGCATTCAGATGAAAAA
>NW_006263843.1:90316-91368 GCF_000469605.1 Apis dorsata | reverse complement strand
AAAAAAAAAAAAAAAAAAAAAAGAAAAAAAAGGAAACACGTATAAAATCCGAAGATATTGTTCTGAATGTTATAATACAAATACAAAAACATTCGAGGATAAAACAGCCAGAAAATTAATCAAATAGGTCGTCATTTTTTCTAATACGTGTAAACCAAATCATATCTTTGTTTGGTGTTTTAATAAATAATTCTATTAAAATTATATCATTTATTTTTTAAATGAATAGGTATAAACAATAAATAACATTAATTTATTTTATGCAATATGCTTATATATTGTATTAATAAAAATTTCTTAAAGTTTTCGGAAGAAAAATTGAAGAAATCATCTGATTGGGAACTTTTGCATGCTACTGTATGTCTATTTTATGAAGATCTTATCGCAGGCCGATTTTCTCTAAGAAATGGACAAATGACGATCCTTGAACATTCATCAACGAGAATATTTCATAGACATCAAAGTGATTCAAAAACTCTAAGATTATGGCAATCCTATTACAGCAAATCAGTTTCGATATTCCGTTAAAATAGAAAGAATGAAATTTACTTGAAAGCGAATGAATTCTTTTCGAAAAATTGTTTAAATATTTTACTTCTTTGGACTCATTTTTTCTGATTTTGATCAGGATTAAAAAATTCCTTGTTTATAAATGGACTATGTCCATAATTTTTCTCGTGATATCGTATATCACTTAACAAATTGCATCGTTTCTCAGAGCGATTCTCAATCTTCGATGCATTTGATAATGATCACATGAAGTAATTAATATATTCTAAATCAAGAATTGTTCTTCTTTAATTAAAATTATAATACTGTTCCGTTTAGAGTTATGCGAAGTTTAATTATTGATCCAATTAATTGAAAATATCAAGCACACATTGAAAATTGTCATTTTGCATGAGAAATATTAAAAAGATTCAACGACAATATTAACATGGATCGGAACGAGTCCATATATTAAGAAAATATTTATTGTTAATAGCTCGTTCAAAATTTACTAGAACATTTTTTGGATAGATGATAGATATGGACATTATTTAAATAAATTA